>NW_027469121.1:300000-600000 GCF_051020765.1 Lasioglossum baleicum
TAAACAGTATGGATTTGGGAAGATTGTGTCTAAACAATCTGGATTTGGAAAGACTATGTCTAAATAGTCTGGACTTGGAAGATTGACGAAAACTCGACTGACCCACTCGGGTCCCCGGAGAGGACTGGGGAGAATCGAACGTTCGTCGACGAATAACGTTCGTCCGAAAAATGCTGACTTCGCAAAAGGGGACCGTGTCCTCTTTGTGCCGGTCTTCGTCGTAAACAGCGCGATGGCCGCCGCACTAGAGTCAGCAGTTTTCGTTCCCAGTGGTGCAGGACTCGAAAATTAAGTGGTAACCATTGGCGTACCTATTTATTTATTTAAATAAATTGGGACTTAGAATATTTTCGAGCGCTTGCTCTTGCAAGGCGTTTCGATGTAAATTTATATGTCATATGATTAGTTGACATCATTTGTCGACCGATCATATGTTTGAAAATATTCTAAGTACTTTTGAAAATTTCCAAAAATCGAAATTTTGGTAAAGTCTAAACAAACGCGAATTGAGAACATAACCTACAAATTTTTAGGTTAGTTTCATGATTTTCGCTCACGAGTCCAATGATATTTCAATCTTCGAGTTTGGGCCATTTTTGGCTATTTTAGGATTTTGACAGATTTTGGATTTTAGGTTATGTTGATGGATTTCAATCAGATGTACGTGGTGTTAAGGATTCATTGTTATGAAGGATTTTTAGGAGTTTTGGAATCTTTAAAGGGGAACGCTCGCTCTTATGTATCTAATTTTACATGTAGTCTTAAAGCTAACGTCGGAGGTGCGACCGACGTCACACCTCCCCCCTTAGAGAAGAGATTTCACGCAGTGGAATCTCTGCCTCTGGGTGGCGGTAGACAGGATGCACTGAAATGTCATCCCTGTCTCGCAACGCTGGGTCAAGGGAATCGCAAATTAACGTTCGTTTCGTCAAGGGAGGACGGGTTCGGAATTCTCCGACACTGGCACTATCACTATCTTTGTCCTCGATGGCCGCTGAAGTCTTGTTGTCCCTCTGCTTCATGAATATAAAGAACCGGGTCAGTGAACTCCAGATGGCGACAACGAGATGCAGGCTCCAGCCGTATAGTGAGTGTAATGCGATGCCGTTAACGATCGTACTGATGATTGTTTTGATCGTGCGGATCGCTACGTACACTCCGATTATTCCAGCACTTATTGATCCGAATGTAGTGAATCCGGACCATAATTTCTGTGCTGTAGACTCCGCTATCTGCTGTAGGGAGTTTTCATCGAGCAGGTTGAACATATTGATGTTTCCTGCTGCAAACTGTCTTCCCGTCGCACCCTGTGCGATTGAATTTATGACTGCTACCTTCTCTACAGGAAACATTATATGATCCTGTAGTTTGTCCAGGTCGTCTTGTGAATAAATGCCTCCCGTTGCCAAGTTCTTCGGATCTATGTATTTCCAGGTTGACTTGGCGAGGGGGTGAAGCTCCGAAGGAGTGATGGCCTCCATCAATGACGGTGTTAGGCGATACCATGTTCCGTGCAGTCTATAATATGGGGGAAGTAGCTCATTGCATGGCTTTTCTGTCCCCGTATTTGAAATGATGTGGTCCCTTGGCTTCAGGAATTTTGATGTGTTCCGATATGTGATGGGTAGCTCATCATAACACCGTTCGGTTTTCCTCACTTGGACCGTGACTGGTATGCACTTTATTATGTGCACTACCTCTCCTGCTGGAACTGCGATAAATCCGACATCCTTCATGATGGCAGTGGCAACTTCTTCGGGTGCTGAATGTAATAATGTGAGGGCGTTCTGGAGAATCTGACGCTCTAGCTCACACTTCTGACGGATTACATCTTTGTAGAGTTGAGAAAATTGTTTCCGGAGGTGCTTCTCCACGTAAACAAATTTGCTGTTGACATACGTGAAGATGTCCAGATTGTTGACCAAGGTGTGTGTTTTCTCCTTGAATTTTCCTGAACTTCCAACTTCCAGAATGAACAGCTTGGGGTGTTCCGTACGGATTATGACATATCCGCAAACTGACGATTTGCCTGTCTCCGTGAGTGCAAAAGTCGTATCCTGCGATGCTACGGTATACAGGGTTGGAGAAGGATTCACCTTGGAGGATAGTTTAATGGCTATCCCTTCGTACAAGACATCATAATTATTGAATTTGCACGAGTCCGTCGGCGTGGTTTCCCAGAACGTATGGCCATCTTGTGCGTCTAAGCAGCTTCCTTTTTGAAGGGGGCAGGTTTGCCCAGTTTGTAGATGAATCTGTCCGGTTGACAATCTGATTGGAGCGATGTAGTCGCGGATCGTGATTCGGACTAAAGCTTGTACCACGACATCGGTCCAAGTCCCAAACGGATCACTATACGTGGTTCCAGCGCAGCTACCATCGTTCTGAATAACTCCTGCTAACGTGAGGCCGTGAGAGGAGGTCGAGTTCGGCTGAATACCTGTGATCTGGGCGGCTGGGGTGATGAATATTGTCCCCGTCGTGTGTAGGCTCGAACAGGTTTCGCTGGAGATCGGTAATATATAGTCTTGTCGACCATTGGATACTACCGAATTATGTGAATGCATGCCACAATAGTATATGGTTCTGTCTATTCCGATATGGCATTGCAAAACACGAGCTTGCGAGAATTCAGCTAGCTGCAGGAGCTGAATTCTTTCTAAATTTTCAGCTGGTGCGATGTCTTCTGGCTCGCAGTTAAGAGTGTCAATAGTTGAATACGTGGTAATATTCAAGGTTGAACCTCCACAGTCATATCCAATGAGTGTTGAGGCTTGCGTGGCAATAGAGAGCAAGATAGCTGCTTGTATCGGCTGCATGGTTGCTGTTATAGCGTTGTCGAGAGACTGATGATCTTCAGGGGTGACGGTTTCTCCTTGAAGATCTCGTTGCGTCGCAGGGATATCGTCTTCCTGCTGTGGAGTGGGGTGATGCTGACCAGAGGTTTTAAATTTCGCTCTTGGGTCGCTGCGATAGTTTATCGTTGGCGTAACGATATTGGAGACTCTGTTAACGCTAGGAAGATTGAATTCGTTTCGCAAGATACATAACGAAATCTTATAATCAGACTTAGTTGTCTCGGGCGAGTATAATGTATCGGCTTTATTTCTTTTTCTTGCTGACGCGAATCTCGCGGAATTGTATTTGCCAGACGCATGGACTTTGTTTTCGGTCGCACGGATACCTGATCGTTGAAGCTGCAAGAGGTGTTGTTCCGGCGAGGATTTGAAGATAGGAGTTTGCGGCAAAACATAAACTCCTTTTGATTTAACTTTAGGAATAGAAATGTTTTCTAAATTGTTCTCATATGAACATTCTAAAAGTTCATCTGAGGCGAAGGCGTTGATGTTTCTTTCCACACAGGACTTTGAATATAAATCGTCGGGATGGTTACCGGAATTCTTTAAAGTATCGGGATGGCTACCGGAATCGTCGGGATGGTTACCGGAATTATTTAAAGAATCGGGATGGCTACCGGAATCGTCGGGATGGTTACCGGAATTAATAGAAGACGCGAGTTGATCGTTAACGATCGTCTCGTGCGCGCGGCACGCACGAGCATTGAATAAGTCCGAATTGACTTCGGCTTGAATATTCGAAAAGGGAACCTCGATCTCTTCCACCTCCAACGTAGGCAGGGAGAAGGACGCCACTTCGGACGATGCGTTAAAGCATCGCAGGTATGCCTTTCCGTTACGGTTGGTGACTAAACAATCACCTAAGAACACATCGGGTTTTACATCTACTTTTCGCACATACCCTTCGCTTGGGCCCTTTACGTTGACGGCTATGCAGGCGGCGGTACGGCTTTCGATGGAATATTCCCGAGGATTCGAAAAGGGAATACGTAGGTTTTTATACTCTACGCATTCCTTCGCAAATGATATCTCTGCTCCCTCTCTGAAGAAGGGGGAGCCTAAGATACCATCTATATTAATTGGAAAACTGTCAGGCAGAACGTGTAGCGTGATTTTAATGGAATCTGCTAGCTCCGCATTGATATAACCGAGGGTCGCAATTTCTCCTTCTGTCACGCCATGGACGTGTATGACGCTGTCAGTTTTTAGATGAACGTCAGATTTGATACCAGACGCTCGGATTAAGTTGACCTCGGACCCGGTGTCCAAGAGGAACTCACACTCTTTTGAGAAGAGTGACGATTTTGCTTTTATTCGAGGGATAGGGGAGTCCGGCGCGAGATTTATTGCCGAGACTAATTTCGCGGATGGTCGTTCATTCTGCTGACCGTCCGGGTTATCTCTCCTATCTACTCGAATTTCATCTACTGCTGGTCGTCGCTGATGACGGCCAGCTGTGTTGCCTTTTGGCGATTCTCTTGGGATGCCTCCCGTCCTTTGGTCGCGTTTGTCGGGAGGCTTGATTCGTTTCCCGACTCATTTTTATTGTAATATTCGCGGCGGCGACATTCGTGTATGTCATGTCCCGTGCGCTTACAATATTTACAATACTTTTGATTCTCCGTAGGAAAGCGATCGCGACCTGGGGACTGGGAAGCGCGATCTTCGCGTTTATACGTTTCGCGCTGATTTGATTGCGACGGTTCGTGACGTCGCGGAGGAGGAGAGCGATACGCGTCTCTGTTATCGGGTTTCCTGTCTCGCCAGGATTCACGAGGTGAAAAGGAAGGTCGTTGATCTTTCCTTTCCGAAGATCTGTTGCGCTGCTCAGGCGCATTCCTATCATAATAAGAGTTGCTTGATCGCTCTGGTGTGCGATTACGAGAGTCGGAGAATGCAACGCGGCGTCCGTCGTCACGATAACGAACACGGTCAAGCTCGTACTGTTTGTACGCGGTTACTGCTTCGTCGAATATTTTCTGTAATTCGAGTGACGCGCAGAGCCTGACCTCGGCTCGAAGCGCTGGGATAAGACCACGCATGAAACAATCAATTGTGAATTTGTCAATCTCGTCTAGATTGGGGACCCCGTGGCCTGAATCTATGATCGCCGTTCTAAGGTCCTTTACTCGCGTAATATAATTCAACACGTGCTCGGACTGTCCCTGGTGTATCGAAGCTAATTCTCCGCGATACTGATCGATGAATTTATATGGGCCTAGTACATCTTTCAGGCGGTTGCACAATTCAGAGATTGTGTTAATATTTACGTCTTCAATCGCGGCGTATGCCTGTCCTCTAAGCTTATTGCATACTAATCTAGTGAGGGTACGCTCAGCTGTGGCTGGAACAGCTTCCAAGGCTCGCTTGCACGCGCGAACGAATTGTAGCACGGTTATGGAGGTGCCGTCAAAGGTAGGCACGAGTTCAACCGCTTGTTTAACGGTGAAATTCGAAGAATCGTGCATTATGGGTTCGCGGGGCGCAACGACTGGGCTAGCTGGAATTGATTGAGAATCTCTGGCCGATCGGATTTCTGCTATCTCGCGGCGTATATCCTCGTACGTTTCTCTCTGATCGCGCGTTTCTGTTTCGTATTGCAATTTGAGTTGAGTCAACGCGGCGGTTTGATTAATGAGAGCTGCTTCTCTACGAGCTAAATCTTTCTGGAATTCAATTAATTCCTCTTCCGTAGGAGGAACCTTCTTTCTAGCCTCGCTACGCGTTTCCATGATTGCGTCGCTTGAAAATTTCTAAGTATGAAATTCGCGAAAAATAATCCGACTATATAACGTGGGCGAAGGGGCGTTTTCTAAACCGCCCGTCGCACTTTAACGTTCACTAAAACTCTCGATGAATTTGTACTGAGTACGAACATCGCGAAAAATAATTTGAGTATGTAACGTGGGCGAAAGGGCATTTCCTTCACTGCCCGTCGCACTTTTAACTGACACTATGCTTTCACGGACTCTAAGTCTACTGCGTTAAATTGTCAAACAATGATGGAACGCGCAGGGGTTCGCGTGCTAACACTGATTCTATTTTTATTCCTCGATGCCGTGCTTCTAACATCGGTGACCAACGACTGTCCTACCGACTGCGCCAAATTTGTCACAACAAATTTTGGCAGAGGTAGGACATATGACGTATCCTACAAAAGTGTTGACGGTGTTTCTAACATCGGTGACCAACGAGTGTCCTACCGACTGCGCCAAATTTGTCACGTCCTGGCGGGGCTATAAAAGCAAGAGAAGAGAATACCGCGGCCCGGCTACTCTACTCTTCCACTGACTGACATTTAATAAAAGTGTTGGTCTTTTTATCAACAGACTAGGACCCGATGCCGACACCTGCATGCAGTCTTACACAGATGAATGATGCACGCGACCCTGAAACATACGCGGTAATATGTTCCACTTACTTTTACGCTTCGCTTGCTTGTCGATTGACACGAGACATGAATTCGCAACGGATGAACAGCTACGGTTGCGCTGATGGCCTTGAATACGGTCCGCTCTGCTTGACAGGCGTTGATCCAAATGGCTGGAAACGACCTTCAAGGATTGACGACTGCGCCAAACTCTGTCACGTCAATATTTGGCAGGAACGACCTCCAATGATTGACAGCTGGCTGCTACGGTATTGTAGACGGATGCGCTCGTTGAGGAAACGGGCGTGGACGCTGTACGATACCGTGAATCTAACTCACGAATATCGTCCGCGTGATTGACGATATTTTAACTAGCGAAAACGGGCGTGGACGCTGTGCGATCCCGTGAATTTATCTCGCGAATATCGTCCGCGTGGTTGACGATATTTTGATTCGAGAAAACGGACGTGGATGCTGCGGAGCTTGCTATGCGAGCAAGTCTATCACTATCACGCACGTACGCGAACACGTAACAGGAAATTGAATAAGGAATACTATTCGCGAACTTTCCAGTGAGAACTCTATCTCTAACTAACAACGTGTCACTTCAAACTACGAAGTTAGGAGCAAGGAAATAATAATTGGGATTTAGATTGACTCTGGTAAAACAAAGTATATTAATAACGTAAAAGAATACAAAGGTAAAGATGCTTACTATTAACGAAATCGAAATACGTACTAAGTACGAAATATGAAACGCAATAAAAATGTTTAATTGAATAAACGAAGTAATATTTGAATTAAACGAATAAGAATACGATATTACTGAATGGTATTAGGGACTGTGTCTAAACAGTATGGATTTGGGAAGATTGTGTCTAAACAATCTGGATTTGGAAAGACTATGTCTAAATAGTCTGGACTTGGAAGATTGACGAAAACTCGACTGACCCACTCGGGTCCCCGGAGAGGACTGGGGAGAATCGAACGTTCGTCGACGAATAACGTTCGTCCGAAAAATGCTGACTTCGCAAAAGGGGACCGTGTCCTCTTTGTGCCGGTCTTCGTCGTAAACAGCGCGATGGCCGCCGCACTAGAGTCAGCAGTTTTCGTTCCCAGTGGTGCAGGACTCGAAAATTAAGTGGTAACCATTGGCGTACCTATTTATTTATTTAAATAAATTGGGACTTAGAATATTTTCGAGCGCTTGCTCTTGCAAGGCGTTTCGATGTAAATTTATATGTCATATGATTAGTTGACATCATTTGTCGACCGATCATATGTTTGAAAATATTCTAAGTACTTTTGAAAATTTCCAAAAATCGAAATTTTGGTAAAGTCTAAACAAACGCGAATTGAGAACATAACCTACAAATTTTTAGGTTAGTTTCATGATTTTCGCTCACGAGTCCAATGATATTTCAATCTTCGAGTTTGGGCCATTTTTGGCTATTTTAGGATTTTGACAGATTTTGGATTTTAGGTTATGTTGATGGATTTCAATCAGATGTACGTGGTGTTAAGGATTCATTGTTATGAAGGATTTTTAGGAGTTTTGGAATCTTTAAAGGGGAACGCTCGCTCTTATGTATCTAATTTTACATGTAGTCTTAAAGCTAACGTCGGAGGTGCGACCGACGTCACACATGCGACGCATCGTCCGGGGGTACTCCGCGCAGGGAGCACAGTTCTCGGCGAGTATTTCCTATATTTGTACGAAACACTGGTCGCACTGAAATGTTGTCGGTGTCGGCACGTGGGGCTGGGGCTGGTTTTGTAATGTCCGACAAGTCGTATTCGCAATGTTCATTTTTCGACTGTCTTTTCTCGGGGTTTAGGGTGGGTGGGGAATCACTTTGTTCACTAACACTTTCACTTTTGTCTTTTCTTATCTGCGTCCAGATGAGTGTCACGTTTCGCTGATGCGGGGTTTGCGTTGGATTATTCGGCGCACGCTTGAGTTTGTTTGCATGTACAATCTTAAAATGGTTCCCTACTTTAATTTTTACATTGTTTGAGTCTAGGATGTCGCAAATTTCGTGGGGACCCGTATATTGCGCATCGAATTTGCCCTTGCAGGGTTCTTTGAGTAGGAATACCTGTTCTATATCTTCCGGTGGTCGAAGGAGATTTTGCCGATGCTGGGCTTCGAATTTCGCTCGCTTATTCCCATAGGGGTATCCGTTATCGCGAGGGTACTCGGATTTATATTTCTTTCTTGCTGACGCGTATTTCGCTGTAGCGCAGAGATTAATTTTATCGTATTTGTTTCGCTTCGCATGGCAACGTGCAGATGGAAGTTGAAAGGAATCGAGTTTCTGTGGATCATCAAAGATATGATTTCGAAGTAAGTTATGAAGTTCTTTTACTTTGGAGACTTTGATATCCTTCTCTGGTTTAGAACTGTCACTGGATTTATCGTGCAGTATAGAACAGACCTGCTTACATATGGGTCTTGAAGATCTTTGATTGTCGTAGGAATGGAGTTGGTCTTGGAATTGATCGGGCTGGTTACCGGAGTTAGAATAAGGATCGGGCTGGTTACCGGAGTTAGAATAAGGATCGGGCTGGTTACCGGAGTTAGTATGAGAATCGGGCTGGTTACCGGAGTTAGTATAAGAATCGGGCTGGTTACCGGAGTTAGTAATGTCGGGATGGTTACCGAATACGTCGGGACGATACCCGGAATTAGAAAGGTCGGGATGGTTACCGAATGCGTCGGGATGGTTCCCGGAATTGGAAAGGTCGGGATGGTTACCGAATGCGTCGGGATGATACCCGGAATTAGAAAGGTCGGAAGAGTACGACTCGATTTCTTCCATCTCCAATGGGGGCAATCGAAATGAAACTCTTTCCGACGAGGTGTTAAAACACCGGAGGCTCGCTTTGCCTTTACGATTGGTGACAACGCAGTCACCCAGGAATACATCCGGCGCTACATTAACACGGCGGATATATCCCTGTTTGGGTCCTTCGACGTCGACCGCTATGCACGCAACGGTACGAGGTTCGAGGACGAATTCTTCGGATTTCGGAGGAGTCTTTGTTCGGACTCGATCCTCACGCTCCACGATCCGACTTCTCGCAGTGTACTCCGATATCTCTCGAGTCTCCTTCGATTCCGGCCGGCTTTTCACGGCGTTTTTCTCTAGGGAGTACTCGATCGAATCCCGAGGAGGCATTGAAATAACCTCCGTCACCGGAGCTCTGCAAGGTCTGACCGCGGGTGCACGAGGATTTGAGGAAGACACTCGAACGTTCCTTGCCGAATGTTCCTCACGCTCGGCGGCTGGAGTTTTAACGAGATCGTTGGTCATAGACGAAGGCATTGAAATAACCTCTGCTGCCAATTTATCGCGAGGCTCAGCCGTGGGCGCGCAAGGGTTCGAGAAGGGAACCCGAATGTTTCCTATTGTAATGGATTGATTCGCAAAGGAGATCTCGGCTCCTGTTCTGAAGAAGGGAGAACCGAGGATTCCGTCGATGTTAATTGGGAAGTTTTCTTCCAAGACATGAAATTCAATAGGGTTTTGACCCTGTAAGTGTATTTTAATTTGACCGAGAGTTGGAATGGATCCCTCGGTTATTCCTTGGACTTCTATAGTGTTCGTATGATCTATAGGTAGATTTGGTTCTAGACTTGACGCACGAATTAAATTGATCTCCGAACCCGTGTCCAACAAAAATTCACACTTCTTTTGTAATTGAGGGGCGGAGATTTTTACGCGCGGAATTGGTGATTCTGCAGCAAGATTTACTGCTGAGACGAATCGTCGGACTGGTCGTTCGTCCGGATAGCTGTTTGGGTGCGGGCTGTAGTTTGAGTTGAAGATGCGGCCTCCCGCCTTGGGTTGGCTTCGGTCGGGAGGCCGGACTCGTTTCCCGACCTCCTATTATTATTAAAAGCGCGCTTACGGCACTCGTGAATATCGTGCCCGGGGACTTTGCAATAGTTGCAAAATTTGTTAGGGCTTGAGGGGCGATCTGTGCGACCATCGCGGTACGTGTTTTGGCCGCGAGGATTATTTTCCCATCGCCGTTGCGGCGTCGGGGAGCGATAAGAGTCCCGGTTTAAGTTTCTCGAGGACTGCTGAGACGAATCCGGTCTGTTATCGCGGCGTTCTTGAGTTCGCTCTGGAATGTCACGAGGGGACTCGTACGTGGAACGCGGGCGATACGGCCGGTTATCAGAGAAGCTGACTCGTTTTTCTTCGCGGATCAGTTCTCGTCGACGAGTCTGGCCTGACTCATACTGCCTGTAAGCAGAGATGGCTGCTTCGAAAACAGTGGCAGGATTTCGCGAAGGGCAATGAAGCACTTCGGCACGCAGCTGGGGAAGGAGACCTCGTAGAAAACAATCTACTACGAAGCGATCTAGTTCTTCGTAATCAAGGCCAATATCTGTGGCATCTTGAATCGCGGTTCGAAGGTCTTTAACGCGATTGATGAAGTCTAAGATGTGCTCGTTTGGAGCTTGGAGTACACTCGCGAGATCGCCACGGTACTGGTCAACGAATTTGTATGGGCCCAGTACTGTTCGTAATTTCTCGCATAGTGCAGAAATTGTGAATATGTGCTGGCCTTCTATAGCGGCATAAGCACGATCGTGGAGTTTATTGCAGAGCAATTTTGTGAGGGCACGCTCTGCAGTGGCCGGTACGGTGTCACGCGCGCGTTTGCATGCACGTATGAATTGTAGGACGGAAGACGAAGTTCCGTCGAATCTAGGGACAAGCTCGGCAGCTTGTTTTAGAGCGAAATTACCAGTAGGTTCATACTGTGGGATTTCGCGTGGCTCTGGCGGTGAAGGTTCCCGCATATTAGAGACGTTACTAGGGCCTGGTGTAGGCGTTTGTTGACGTAGGGTTTGACTCGTGATTTGGATGTTATGAAGCTCTTTTCGTATTTCGTCGAGCATATTCTTTTGGTTTTGTGCGTCTTCTTCATATTTGAGACGCAATTTGGCAATAAAATCAGTTTCTTCTTTGAGATATTGCTCTCTACGGGCGAGGTCTTGCGCATAAAGGAGTAACTCTTCCTCGGTCATTGGAGGAAGGTCTGCGTTAGGATCTGCTCGGAGATCCTTTTGAGATCGCGTGATTGGGCGAGACATTTTGAAAGATATAAATGGGATTTAAGAAATGTGAACTTCGCACTGACACGCGTCGGGGCTTATTAATGCAAATATCGGCGACCACTTCGATGTCCTACCGACTGCGCCAAATTTGTCACGTCCGTCACTGTGTTTTTGTTACAGGTACCAGGAGAGAGAAAAGAGAACAGTGACAGACGGACGGTTGAGATATGAAGATTAAAATGAGGAGTGGTCTTTCGTGCCGAGACAGCCGCGGGCTGTCATATGCACTAGGACAACCGATATTGCTATGGATGCAGTCAAGAAGAGAACGTCCGACGCGGTTACAAGGAGTGTCCCGACAAGAATCGCGCGCGAGAGGATGCAACGAGAACGGTGAGTTTACAAGATTCAGCAATTATACAAGACATTATACGACTCACCGCAATGCTGTATTAACGCCTAATAATATTGTTGCAGCAGGAACTGGCGGTACTGGCAGTAGGTGTAGTACATCGGATCTTCTATACAGATGTCCTCGAGGTGAGGGAGATCTGGCAGAGTTGCTGCTGCTCGGTTCGGGACGACATTAATGGCCTTGGATGCTGGCCGCAAGATGACACGTTGATGAGCTGGCAGAGGAACGTCACGGATGATTCGGCAACGGACCCTGGGAACGATGATCGTGTCTCGGCTGTCGTCGTCGTCGGCTATGTCGATCACCTCTGGACAATCGACCGGATGTAGAACTGGCGTCGGAGCTCGCGAGAGGTCCGCGTGGTTGACCTCTTTAGGAGGGTTGCAAGGGCAACCGTATACAGAAACGTAATCGGACGCGTCACACGGAATGTGCTCGGTGGTTCCCAGAAGTTCGGTCCACTCGGTAGTGGCAATGATTTGATCGAGCACCGCTTTATTTCTCAACGCGCGTCTCAATTTAGCAAGTTGATACTTGCGTCCCGCTCGACGTGGGCGTCGCATGGGTAAGGAATAGTAATGATGGAATATTAATAATATAATGAAAATGAACTTCCACTTGTTATTAACCTTTTAGGTAGTTAACTCGCTTCACGTCTATAGTGGCGGCTCAGCGTTTCCACTGCGCACTTTAGACCAATTCTAGACGTGGCACGAGAACTTCTCTATGACTCGCTTCAAATTCCTTATTGGCGGCTCAGCGTTTCCACTGCGCACTTTAGACCAAGTCCGGATATGTCACGAGTTTATTATATTCGATGCAAGAACTGAATTGGAAGATGGTGTTAACTAACACAAGAATAACAAGATCGAAGCACTGGTATAACAACGATATATTAAATAAGAACTGGTAAGTACACTGGTATACAATATGTAAGTAGTATTATAATAGAAGTAGTAATTGGATTAATGAATAATGGATATAGTAATATGTTATAGGAATAATGTATGAGAATTAGGACTTGAGTTGAGTTGAGTTAGAGTTGGAATTGGAATTGGAATTAGGAGTGAAGGATCGACACACTTCACTATCGCGGAGCTAGACTGAACACGTCTGCTCTTGAAGTCGGAAGAAGCCGGACTGGCGGCTGAGGCCAGGTAGGCACGTCTGTGCGAGTCGCTGGCTGAAGGCGGACTGATGCAAGCGCCTGCTCTGCCTTGCCTCCTTCGTTCGGAGTGGGGATAGCTGACGCTGCAGTCTCTTTGTTCTTGAGTCGTCGGAGTGGGAGAACCGCTGACGCAGCAGCGTCTTCGCTCCCGGGGACTGCACGTGCATTTCTGCTGACGCTGCAGTCTCGTGGCTGTCCTATTGCCCTCTACGAGCGTGGGACTGCTGATGCAGCAGTCTTTGGACTTCTCGACGTTTCTAGAAGCTTCTAGATGCTTCCAGAGTGATGCAATACTTTATTGCATTATGTGTCGTGGTGATGGGTTGAAACTGAGGTAAGGTGTTGATCAAGGTGAAGTTATGGTGATGGGTAGAGACGGAGATAAGGATTAGAACAATAGAATAATGAAATCTTAATATTATGTTCTTATGTCTAGGGGACGGTGTGTGGATCTTATGTAGATCAGACCTTGTATACATACTGTGTGTGTACAAGGCCAACGTCGTACATCGGACGACGTAACACCCTCTACGAGCGTGGGACTGCTGATGCAGCAGTCTTTGGACTTCTCGATGTTTCTAGAAGCTTCTAGATGCTTCCAGAGTGATGCAATACTTTATTGCATTATGTGTCGTGGTGATGGGTTGAAACTGAGGTAAGGTGTTGATCAGGGTGAAGTTATGGTGATGGATAAGGACGGAGATAGGGATTAGAACAATAGAATAATGAGTTCTTAATACTATGCTCTTATGTCTAGGGGACGGTGTGTGGATCTTATGCAGATCAGACCTTGTATACATTGTTACGTCGTCCGATGTACGACGTTGGCCTTGTACACATACTATGTATACAAGGTCTGATCTGCATAAGATCCATACACCGTCCCCTAGACATAAGAACATAATATTAAGATCTCATTATTCTATTGTTCTAATCCTTATCTCCGTCTCTACCCATCACCATAACTTCACCTTGATCAACACCTTACCTCAGTTTCAACCCATCACCACGACACATAATGCAATAAAGTATTGCATCACTCTGGAAGCATCTAGAAGCTTCTAGAAACGTCGAGAAGTCCAAGGACTGCTGCATCAGCAGTCCCACGCTCGTAGAGGGCAATAGGACAGCCACGAGACTGCAGCGTCAGCAGAAATGCACGTGCAGTCCCCGGGAGCGAAGACGCTGCTGCGTCAGCGGTTCTCCCACTCCGACGACTGAAGAACAAAGAGACTGCAGCGTCAGCTATCCCCACTCCGAACGAAGGAGGCAAGGCAGAGCAGGCGCTTGCATCAGTCCGCCTCCATCTCGCGACTCGAGCAGTCCGCCTTCAGCCAGCGACTCGCACAGACGTGCCTACCTGGCCTCAGCCGCCAGTCCGGCTTCTTCCGACTTCAAGAGCAGACGTGTTCAGTCTAGCTCCGCGAAAGTGAAGTGTGTCGATCCTTCACTCCTAATTCCAATTCCAATTCCAACTCTAACTCAACTCAACTCAAGTCCTAATTCTCATACGTTATTTCTATAACATATTACAATATCCATTATTCATTAATCCAATTACTACTCCTATTATAATACTACTTACATATTGTATACCAGTGTACTTACCAGTTCTTATTTAATATATCGTTGTTATACCAGTGCTTCGATCTTGTTATTCTTGTGTTAGTTCAACACCATCTTCCAATTCAGTTCTTACATTGAATGTATTATACTCGTGACATATCCGGACTTGGTCTAAAGTGCGCAGTGGAAACGCTGAGCCGCCAATAAGGAATTTGAAGCGAGTCATAGAGAAGTTCTCGTGCCACGTCTAGAATTGGTCTAAAGAGCGCAGTGGAAACGCTGAGCCGCCACTATAGACGTGAAGCGAGTTAACTACCTAAAAGGTTAACAACAAATGGAAGTTCATTTTCATTATATTATTAATATTCCATCATTACTATTCCTTACCCATGCGACGCCCACGTCGAGCGGGACGCAAGTATCAACTTGCTAAATTGAGACGCGCGTTGAGAAATAAAGCGGTGCTCGATCAAATCATTGCCACTACCGAGTGGACCGAACTTCTGGGAACCACCGAGCACATTCCGTGTGACGCGTCCGATTACGTTTCTGTATACGGTTGCCCTTGCAACCCTCCTAAAGAGGTCAACCACGCGGACCTCTCGCGAGCTCCGACGCCAGTTCTGCATCCGGTCGATCGTCCTGAGGTAATCGACATAGCCGACGACGACAGCCAAGACACGATCATCGTTCCCAGGGTCCGTTGCCGAATCGTCAGTGACGTCCCTCTGCCAACTCATCAACGTGTCGTCTTGCGGCCAGCATCCAAGGCCACTAATGTCGTCCCGAACCGAGCAGCAGCAACTCTGCCAGATCTTCCCCACCTCGAGGACATTTGTATAGAAGACCCGATGTACAACACCTACTGCCAGTACCGCCAGTTCCTGCTGCAACAATATTATTAGGCGTTAATACTGCATCACGGTGAGTCGTATAATGTCTTGTATAATTGCTGAATCCTGTAAACTCACCGTTTTCGTTGCATCATCTCGCGCGTGATTCTTGTCGGGACACTTCTTGTAACCGCGTCGGACGTTCTCTTCTTGACTGCATCATAGCAATATCGGTTGTCCTAGTGCATATGACAGCCCGCGGCTGTCTCGGCACGAAAGACCACTCCTCATTTTAATCATAATATCTCAACCGTCCGTCTGTCACTGTTCTCTTTTCTCTCTCCTGGTACCTGTAACAAAAACACAGTGACGGACGTGACAAATTTGGCGCAGTCGGTAGGACATCGAAGTGGTCGCCGATATTTGCATTAATAAGCCCCGACGCGTGTCAGTGCGAAGTTCACATTTCTTAAATCCCATTCATATCTTTCAAAATGTCTCGCCCAATCACGCGATCTCAAAGGGATCTCCAAGCAGATCCTAACGCAGACCTTCCCCCAATGTCCGAGGAAGAGCTACTCCTATACGCACAAGACCTCGCCCGTAGAGAGCAATATCTCAAAGAGGAAACAGATTTCATTGCCAAATTGCGTCTCAAACATGAAGAAGACGCACAAAACCAAAAAAATATGCTCGACGAAATACGAAAAGAGCTTCGCAACATTCAAATCACGAGTCAAAGCCTACGTCAACAATCGCCTACACCAGGCCCTAGTAACGTCTCTAATATGCGGGAACCTTCACCGCCAGAGCCACGCGAAATCCCACAGTATGAACCTACTGGCAATTTCGCTCTAAAACAAGCCGCCGAGCTTGTCCCTAGATTCGACGGAACTTCGTCTTCCGTCCTACAATTCATACGCGCATGCAAACGCGCGCGTGACACCGTACCGGCCACTGCAGAGCGTGCCCTCACAAAATTGCTCTGCAATAAACTCCACGATCGTGCTTATGCCGCTATAGAAGGCCATCACATATTCACAATTTCTGCACTATGCGAGAAATTACGAACAGTACTGGGCCCATACAAATTCGTTGACCAGTACCGTGGCGATCTCGCGAGTGTACTCCAAGCTCCAAACGAGCACATCCTAGACTTCATCAATCGCGTTAAAGACCTTCGAACCGCGATTCAAGATGCCACAGATATTGGCCTTGATTACGAAGAACTAGATCGCTTCGTAGTAGATTGTTTTCTACGAGGTCTCCTTCCTCAGCTGCGTGCCGAAGTGCTTCATTGCCCTTCGCGAAATCCTGCCACTGTTTTCGAAGCAGCCATCTCTGCTTACAGGCAGTATGAGTCAGACCAGACTCGTCGACGAGAACTGATCCGCGAAGAAAAACGAGTCAGCTTCTCTGATAACCGGCCGTATCGCCAGCGTTCCACGTACGAGTCCCCTCGTGACATTCCAGAGCGAACTCAAGAACGCCGCGATAACAGACCGGACTCGTCTCAGCAGTCCTCGAGAAACTTAAACCGGGACTCTTATCGCTCCCCGACGCCGCAACGGCGATGGGAAAATAATCCTCGCGACCAAAACACGTACCGCGATGGTCGCACAGATCGCCCCTCAAGCCCTAACAAATTTTGCAACTACTGCAAAGTCCCCGGGCACGATATTCACGAGTGCCGTAAGCGCGCTTTTAATAATAATAGGAGGTCGGGAAACGAGTCCGGCCTCCCGACCGAAGCCAACCCCAGGCGGGAGGCCGCATCTTCAACTCAAACTACAGCCCGCACCCAAACAGCTATCCGGACGAACGACCAGTCCGACGATTCGTCTCAGCAGTAAATCTTGCTGCAGACTCACCAATTCCGCGCGTAAAAATCTCCGCCCCTCAATTACAAAAGAAGTGTGAATTTTTGTTGGACACGGGTTCGGAGATCAATTTAATTCGTGCGTCAAGTCTAGAACCAAATCTACCTATAGATCATACGAACACTATAGAAGTCCAAGGAATAACCGAGGGATCCATTCCAACTCTCGGTCAAATTAAAATACACTTACAGGGTCAAAACCCTATTGAATTTCATGTCTTGGAAGAAAACTTCCCAATTAACATCGACGGAATCCTCGGTTCTCCCTTCTTCAGAACAGGAGCCGAGATCTCCTTTGCGAATGAATACATTATGATAGGAAACATTCGGGTTCCCTTCTCGAACCCTTGCGCGCCCACGGCTGAGCCTCGCGATAAATTGGCAGCAGAGGTTATTTCAATGCCTTCGTCTATGACCAACGATCTCGTTAAAACTCCAGCCGCCGAGCGTGAGGAACATTCGGCAAGGAACGTTCGAGTGTCTTCCTCAAATCCTCGTGCACCCGCGGTCAGACCTTGCAGAGCTCCGGTGACGGAGGTTATTTCAATGCCTCCTCGGGATTCGATCGAGTACTCCCTAGAGAAAAACGCCGTGAAAAGCCGGCCGGAATCGAAGGAGACTCGAGAGATATCGGAGTACACTGCGAGAAGTCGGGTCGTGGAGCGTGAGGATCGAGTCCGAACAAAGACTCCTCCGAAAACCGAAGAATTCGTCCTCGAACCTCGTACCGTTGCGTGCATAGCGGTCGACGTCGAAGGACCTAAACAGGGATATATCCGCCGTGTTAATGTAGCGCCGGATGTATTCCTGGGTGACTGCGTCGTCACCAATCGTAAAGGCAAAGCGAGCCTCCGGTGTTTTAACACCTCGTCGGAAAGAATTTCATTTCGATTGCCCCCATTGGAGATGGAAGAAATCGAGTCGTACTCTTCCGACCTTTCTACTTCCGGGTATCATCCCGACGTATTCGGTAACCATCCCGACCTTTCTACTTCCGGGTATCATCCCGACGCATTCGGTAACCATCCCGACCTTTCTAACTCCGGTAACCAGCCCGATTCTTATTCTAACTCCGGTAACCAGCCCGATCATTATTCTAACTCCGGTAACCATCCCGACGCATTCGGTAACCATCCCGACCTTTTCAATTCCGGTAACCGTCCCGACGTATTCGGTAACCATCCCGACAATTTTAATCCAGAGTCCAAAGAAGACTCCCGCGAATTCAAACCTATGAAGGTTTATTCTACAAGCTCCGGTATCAAGTCCGATTGTTTCTATTCCGAGTCTAGGTTGAAAGGAAATGTCCCCGCCTTTGATTCTCTAAAGACAACAGAACGTCTACATAAAATAAAGCATAAAACTCTACCTCGTATAGACCGAGCATACGAGTCGATCATAAAAGATCATCCCGCGATAATTTCTAAATCAGAGTCAAAGAGAGTCTATATTTCATTTCAAAAACCTACCTCTGATTTTTCGCCGGGACATGATCTCTTCCAGTCTCAACGGTCAAGTATCCGTGCACCGCAAAGCGATTTCCATCCATCTAGGAATTATACGTCTGTAAAATACGCGTCAGCAAAAAGGAGAAACAAATTTCGTATTATACTATACCTTTGCAATAACCCGCGAACAATGATTGTAGCGTCTCCTGCGATTTGCGATAAGAAACCCTCCCAGGAGATTTCATTACAGTCCTCCGCTGACGCGAAATTAGAATCCGCGATAATCACGCGTCCGGTCAACACCGATAAGCGAGCGAAATCCGAAACCCAGCGTCGACAGAATCTCCTTCCACCGCCGGAAGATACAGAACAAACGACAGCAGCACTTCAAAGAAGTTCCTACAGCCAGAATCCCAGCCTGTTCCCAGCCGCCTACCACATCGTGTCCAGTATCCACAAACACGATCAACATGTGCGGACACTTACAACCGGCGAGACCATCGGCGAACAAAGCCGGAGACTTCATCTACAGATACCAGGGAATATTCTGCTACAATGGCAGACACAGAATCTCCCTAAATGGCAGAGAACTATGCCTTGCCTGCAGCCTCACTGCGGTAGTCAGGAGGGTCATCGTATACACGCACGTTCTTACAAGGAAAAGGAAGAACGCATGCGACGCGTGTACAAAACCCATATTGAGGGAAACCCCAATATTGGAATGCATCCACTGCAGCTTCCTCCTCGCACTGGATCAGGCAGCAACAGACACTGCCAGAATAAGAAGAGAAAGAGGCGAAATTCTCACGGACGACGAAGAAGAGGACGAAAACTCAAGCACCTCTTCCTCGGACGAAGACACCAATACTCAAGCAAATTAGAGATGCAGAGTGTTTGTGCCAAAGCCGTAATCTCGTCACCTGAGACAAAAGTGACAGTGACACCAGTGATTCCCCACCCACCCAAAACCCAACTATGCAAAATGAACAAAGCGAAATATATTGCACAAAACCAGCCCCAGCCCCACGTGCCGACACCGACAACATTTCAGTGCGACCAGTGTTTCGTACAAATATAGGAAATACTCGCCGAGAACTGTGCTCCCTGCGCGGAGTACCCCCGGACGACGCGTCGCATGAATGAGTGTGATATCGAATGTTGAGCGAGAAATTTCTTCCTTGTAAGAAATTTCTTTTCCGCGTTGGGAGGTGTTACGTCGTCCGATGTACGACGTTGGCCTTGTACACATACTATGTATACAAGGTCTGATCTGCATAAGATCCATACACCGTCCCCTAGACATAAGAACATAATATTAAGATCTCATTATTCTATTGTTCTAATCCTTATCTCCGTCTCTACCCATCACCATAACTTCACCTTGATCAACACCTTACCTCAGTTTCAACCCATCACCACGACACATAATGCAATAAAGTATTGCATCACTCTGGAAGCATCTAGAAGCTTCTAGAAACGTCGAGAAGTCCAAGGACTGCTGCATCAGCAGTCCCACGCTCGTAGAGGGCAATAGGACAGCCACGAGACTGCAGCGTCAGCAGAAATGCACGTGCAGTCCCCGGGAGCGAAGACGCTGCTGCGTCAGCGGTTCTCCCACTCCGACGACTGAAGAACAAAGAGACTGCAGCGTCAGCTATCCCCACTCCGAACGAAGGAGGCAAGGCAGAGCAGGCGCTTGCATCAGTCCGCCTCCATCTCGCGACTCGAGCAGTCCGCCTTCAGCCAGCGACTCGCACAGACGTGCCTACCTGGCCTCAGCCGCCAGTCCGGCTTCTTCCGACTTCAAGAGCAGACGTGTTCAGTCTAGCTCCGCGAAAGTGAAGTGTGTCGATCCTTCACTCCTAATTCCAATTCCAATTCCAACTCTAACTCAACTCAACTCAAGTCCTAATTCTCATACGTTATTTCTATAACATATTACAATATCCATTATTCATTAATCCAATTACTACTCCTATTATAATACTACTTACATATTGTATACCAGTGTACTTACCAGTTCTTATTTAATATATCGTTGTTATACCAGTGCTTCGATCTTGTTATTCTTGTGTTAGTTCAACACCATCTTCCAATTCAGTTCTTACATTGAATGTATTATACTCGTGACATATCCGGACTTGGTCTAAAGTGCGCAGTGGAAACGCTGAGCCGCCAATAAGGAATTTGAAGCGAGTCATAGAGAAGTTCTCGTGCCACGTCTAGAATTGGTCTAAAGAGCGCAGTGGAAACGCTGAGCCGCCACTATAGACGTGAAGCGAGTTAACTACCTAAAAGGTTAACAACAAATGGAAGTTCATTTTCATTATATTATTAATATTCCATCATTACTATTCCTTACCCATGCGACGCCCACGTCGAGCGGGACGCAAGTATCAACTTGCTAAATTGAGACGCGCGTTGAGAAATAAAGCGGTGCTCGATCAAATCATTGCCACTACCGAGTGGACCGAACTTCTGGGAACCACCGAGCACATTCCGTGTGACGCGTCCGATTACGTTTCTGTATACGGTTGCCCTTGCAACCCTCCTAAAGAGGTCAACCACGCGGACCTCTCGCGAGCTCCGACGCCAGTTCTGCATCCGGTCGATCGTCCTGAGGTAATCGACATAGCCGACGACGACAGCCAAGACGCGATCATCGTTCCCAGGGTCCGTTGCCGAATCGTCAGTGACGTCCCTCTGCCAACTCATCAACGTGTCGTCTTGCGGCCAGCATCCAAGGCCACTAATGTCGTCCCGAACCGAGCAGCAGCAACTCTGCCAGATCTTCCCCACCTCGAGGACATTTGTATAGAAGACCCGATGTACAACACCTACTGCCAGTACCGCCAGTTCCTGCTGCAACAATATTATTAGGCGTTAATACTGCATCACGGTGAGTCGTATAATGTCTTGTATAATTGCTGAATCCTGTAAACTCACCGTTTTCGTTGCATCATCTCGCGCGTGATTCTTGTCGGGACACTTCTTGTAACCGCGTCGGACGTTCTCTTCTTGACTGCATCATAGCAATATCGGTTGTCCTAGTGCATATGACAGCCCGCGGCTGTCTCGGCACGAAAGACCACTCCTCATTTTAATCATAATATCTCAACCGTCCGTCTGTCACTGTTCTCTTTTCTCTCTCCTGGTACCTGTAACAAAAACACAGTGACGGACGTGACAACATAGTGTGTGTACAAGGCCAACGTCGTACATCGGACGACGTAACACCTCCCAACGCGGAAAAGAAATTTCTTACAAGGAAGAAATTTCTCGCTCAACACTCGATCTCACACTCATTCATGCGACGCATCGTCCGGAGGTACTCCGCGCAGGGAGCACAGTTCTCGGCGAGTATTTCCTATATTTGTACGAAACACTGGTCGCACTGAAATGTTGTCGGTGTCGGCACGTGGGGCTGGGGCTGGTTTTATGCAACTTATTTCGCTTTGTTCATTTTGCATAATTGGGGTTTTGGGTGGGTGGGGAATCACTGGTGTCACTGTCACTTTTGTCTCAGGTGACGAGATTACGGCTTTGGCACAAACACTCTGCATCTCTAATTTGCTTGAGTATTGGTGTCTTCGTCCGAGGAAGAGGTGCTTGAGTTTTCGTCCTCTTCTTCGTCGTCCGTGAGAATTTCGCCTCTTTCTCTTCTTATTCTGGCAGTGTCTGTTGCTGCCCGATCCAGTGCGAGGAGGAAACTGCAGTGGATGCATTCCAATATTGGAGTTTCCCTCAATATGGGTTTTGTACACGCGTCGCATGCGTTCTTCCTTTTCCTTGTAAGAACGTGCGTGTATACGATGACCCTCCTGACTACCGCAGTGAGGCTGCAGGCAAGGCATAGTTCTCTGCCATTTAGGGAGATTCTGTGTCTGCCATTGTAGCAGAATATTCCCTGGTATCTGTAGATGAAGTCTCCGGCTTTGTTCGCCGATGGTCTCGCCGGTTGTAAGTGTCCGCACATGTTGATCGTGTTTGTGGATACTGGACACGATGTGGTAGGCGGCTGGGAACAGGCTGGGATTCTGGCTGTAGGAACTTCTTCGAAGTGCTGCTGTCGTTTGTTCTGTATCTTCCGGCGGTGGAAGGAGATTCTGTCGACGCTGGGTTTCGGATTTCGCTCGCTTATCGGTGTTGACCGGACGCGTGATTATCGCGGATTCTAATTTCGCGTCAGCGGAGGACTGTAATGAAATCTCCTGGGAGGGTTTCTTATCGCAAATCGCAGGAGACGCTACAATCATTGTTCGCGGGTTATTGCAAAGGTATAGTATAATACGAAATTTGTTTCTCCTTTTTGCTGACGCGTATTTTACAGACGTATAATTCCTAGATGGATGGAAATCGCTTTGCGGTGCACGGATACTTGACCGTTGAGACTGGAAGAGATCATGTTCCGGCGAAAAATCAGAGGTAGGTTTTTGAAATGAAATATAGACTCTCTTTGACTCTGATTTAGAAATTATCGCGGGATGATCTTTTATGATCGACTCGTATGCTCGGTCTATACGAGGTAGAGTTTTATGCTTTATTTTATGTAGACGTTCTGTCGTCTTTAGAGAATCAAAGGCGGGGACATTTCCTTTCAACCTAGACTCGGAATAGAAACAATCGGACTTGATACCGGAGCTTGTAGAATAAACCTTCATAGGTTTGAATTCGCGGGAGTCTTCTTTGGACTCTGGATTAAAATTGTCGGGATGGTTACCGAATACGTCGGGATGGTTACCGGAATTGAAAAGGTCGGGATGGTTACCGAATGCGTCGGGATGGTTACCGGAGTTAGAATAATGATCGGGCTGGTTACCGGAGTTAGTATAAGAATCGGGCTGGTTACCGGAGTTAGTAATGTCGGGATGGTTACCGAATGCGTCGGGATGATACCCGGAAGTAGAAAGGTCGGGATGGTTACCGAATACGTCGGGATAGTACCCGGAATTAGAAAGGTCGGAAGAGTACGACTCGATTTCTTCCATCTCCAATGGGGGCAATCGAAATGAAACTCTTTCCGACGAGGTGTTAAAACACCGGAGGCTCGCTTTGCCTTTACGATTGGTGACGACGCAGTCACCCAGGAATACATCCGGCGCTACATTAACACGGCGGATATATCCCTGTTTAGGTCCTTCGACGTCGACCGCTATGCACGCAACGGTACGAGGTTCGAGGACGAATTCTTCGGTTTTCGGAGGAGTCTTTGTTCGGACTCGATCCTCACGCTCCACGACCCGACTTCTCGCAGTGTACTCCGATATCTCTCGAGTCTCCTTCGATTCCGGCCGGCTTTTCACGGCGTTTTTCTCTAGGGAGTACTCGATCGAATCCCGAGGAGGCATTGAAATAACCTCCGTCACCGGAGCTCTGCAAGGTCTGACCGCGGGTGCACGAGGATTTGAGGAAGACACTCGAACGTTCCTTGCCGAATGTTCCTCACGCTCGGCGGCTGGAGTTTTAACGAGATCGTTGGTCATAGACGAAGGCATTGAAATAACCTCTGCTGCCAATTTATCGCGAGGCTCAGCCGTGGGCGCGCAAGGGTTCGAGAAGGGAACCCGAATGTTTCCTATCGTTATGTATTCATTCGCAAAGGAGATCTCGGCTCCTGTTCTGAAGAAGGGAGAACCGAGGATTCCGTCGATGTTAATTGGGAAGTTTTCTTCCAAGACATGAAATTCGATAGGGTTTTGACCCTGTACGTGTATTTTAATTTGACCGAGAGTTGGAATGGATCCCCAGGTTATTCCTTGGACTTCTATAGTGTTCGTATGATCTATAGGTAGATTTGGTTCTAGACTTGACGCACGAATTAAATTGATCTCCGAACCCGTGTCCAACAAAAATTCACACTTCTTTTGTAATTGAGGGGCGGAGATTTTTACGCGCGGGATTGGTGAGTCTGCAGCAAGATTTACTGCTGAGACGAATCGTCGGACTGGTCGTTCGTCCGGATAGCTGTTTGGGTGCGGGCTGTAGTTTGGGTTGAAGATGCGGCCTCCCGCCTGGGGTTGGCTTCGGTCGGGAGGCCGGACTCGTTTCCCGACCTCCTATTATTATTGAAAGTGCGCTTACGGCACTCGTGAATATCGTGCCCGGGGGTTTTGCAGTAGTTGCAAAATTTGTTAGGGCTTGAGGGGCGATCTGTGCGACCATCGCGGTACGTGTTTTGGTCGCGAGGATTATTTTCCCATCGCCGTTGCGGCGTCGGGGAGCGATAAGAGTCCCGGTTTAAGTTTCTCGAGGACTGCTGAGACGAGTCCGGTCTGTTATCGCGGCGTTCTTGAGTTCGCTCTGGAATGTCACGAGCGGACTCGTACGTGGAACGCTGGCGATACGGCCGGTTATCAGAGAAGCTGACTCGTTTTTCTTCGCGGATCAGTTCTCGTCGACGAGTCTGGTCTGACTCATACTGCCTGTAAGCAGAGATGGCTGCTTCGAAAACAGTGGCAGGATTTCGCGAAGGGCAATGAAGCACTTCGGCACGCAGCTGGGGAAGGAGACCTCGTAGAAAACAATCTACTACGAAGCGATCTAGTTCTTCGTAATCAAGGCCAATATCTGTGGCATCTTGAATCGCGGTTCGAAGGTCTTTGACGCGATTGATGAAGTCTAGGATGTGCTCGTTTGGAGCTTGGAGTACACTCGCGAGATCGCCACGGTACTGGTCAACGAATTTGTATGGGCCCAGTACTGTTCGTAATTTCTCGCATAGTGCAGAAATTGTGAATATGTGCTGGCCTTCTATAGCGGCATAAGCACGATCGTGGAGTTTATTGCAGAGCAATTTTGTGAGGGCACGCTCTGCAGTGGCCGGTACGGTGTCACGCGCGCGTTTGCATGCACGTATGAATTGTAGGACGGAAGACGAAGTTCCGTCGAATCTAGGGACAAGCTCGGCGGCTTGTTTTAGAGCGAAATTACCAGTAGGTTCATACTGTGGGATTTCGCGTGGCTCTGGCGGTGAAGGTTCCCGCATATTAGAGACGTTACTAGGGCCTGGTGTAGGCGTTTGTTGACGTAGGGTTTGACTCGTGATTTGGATGTTGCGAAGCTCTTTTCGTATTTCGTCGAGCATATTCTTTTGGTTTTGTGCGTCTTCTTCATATTTGAGACGCAATTTGGCAATAAAATCAGTTTCCTCTTTGAGATATTGCTCTCTGCGGGCGAGGTCTTGTGCGTATAGGAGTAGCTCTTCCTCGGACATTGGGGGAAGGTCTGCGTTAGGATCTGCTTGGAGATCCCTTTGAGATCGCGTGATTGGGCGAGACATTATGAAAGATATGAATGGGATTTAAGAAATGTGAACTTCGTACTGACACGCGTCGGGCTTATTAATGCAAATATCGGCGACCACTTCGTGTCCTACCGACTGCGCCAAATTTGTCACGTCCGTCACTGTGTTTTTGTTACAGGTACCAGGAGAGAGAAAAGAGAACAGTGACAGACGGACGGTTGAGATATTATGATTAAAATGAGGAGTGGTCTTTCGTGCCGAGACAGCCGCGGGCTGTCATATGCACTAGGACAACCGATATTGCTATGGATGCAGTCAAGAAAAGAACGTCCGACGCGGTTACAAGGAGTGTCCCGACAAGAATCGCGCGCGAGAGGATGCAACGAGAACGGTGAGTTTACAGGATTCAACAATTATACAAGATATTATACGACTCACCGCAATGTTGTATTAACGCCTAATAATATTGTTGCAGCAGGAACTGGCGGTACTGACAGTAGGTGTCGTACATCGGATCTTCTATACAGATGTCCTCGAGGTGGGGAAGATCTGGCAGAGTTGCTGCTGCTCGGTTCGGGACGACGTTAGTGGCCTTGGATGCTGGCCGCAAGACGACACGTTGATGAGCTGGCAGAGGAACGTCACGGATGATTCGGCAACGGACCCTGGGAACGATGATCGTGTCTCGGCTGTCGTCGTCGTCGGCTATGTCGATCACCTCTGGACAATCGACCGGATGTAGAACTGGCGTCGGAGCTCGCGAGAGGTCCGCGTGGTTGACCTCTTTAGGAGGGTTGCAAGGGCAACCGTATACAGAAACGTAATCGGACGCGTCACACGGAATGTGCTCGGTGGTTCCCAGAAGTTCTGTCCACTCGGTAGTGGCAATGATTTGATCGAGCACCGCTTTATTTCTCAACGCGCGTCTCAATTTAGCAAGTTGATACTTGCGTCCCGCTCGACGTGGGCGTCGCATGGGTAAGGAATAGTAATGATGGAATATTAATAACGTATAATGAAATGAACTTCCACTTGTTATTAACCTTTTTGGTAGTTAACTCGCTTCACGTCTATAGTGGCGGCTCAGCGTTTCCACTGCGCACTTTAGACCAATTCTAGACGTGGCACGAGAACTTCTCTGTGACTCGCTTCAAATTCCTTATTGGCGGCTCAGCGTTTCCACTGCGCACTTTAGACCAAGTCCGGATATGTCACGAGTTTAATATATTTGATGCAAGAACTAAATTGGAAGATGGTGTTGAACTAACACAAGAATAACAAGATCGAAGCACTGGTATAACAACGATATATTAAATAAGAACTGGTAAGTACACTGGTATACAATATGTAAGTAGTATTATAATAGAAGTAGTAATTGGATTAATGAATAATGGATATAGTAATATGTTGTAGGAATAATGTATGAGAATTAGGAGTTGAGTTGAGTTGAGTTAGAGTTGGAATTGGAATTGGAATTAGGAGTGAAGGATCGACACACTTCACTATCGCGGAGCTAGACTGAACACGTCTGCTCTTGAAGCCGGACTGGCGGCTGAGGCCAGGTAGGCACGTCTGTGCGAGTCGCTGGCTGAAGGCGGACTGATGCAAGCGCCTGCTCTGCCTTGCCTCCTTCGGTCGGAGTGGGGATAGCTGACGCTGCAGTCTCTTTGTTCTTCAGTCATCGGAGTGGGAGAACCGCTGACGCAGCAGCGTCTTTGCTCCCGGGGACTGCACGTGCATTTCTGCTGACGCTGCAGTCTCGTGGCTGTCCTATTGCCCTCTACGAGCGTGGGACTGCTGATGCAGCAGTCTTTGGACTTCTCGATGTTTCTAGAAGCTTCTAGATGCTTCCAGAGTGATGCAATACTTTATTGCATTATGTGTCGTGGTGATGGGTTGAAACTGAGGTAAGGTGTTGATCAGGGTGAAGTTATGGTGATGGATAGAGACGGAGATAGGGATTAGAACAATAGAATAATGAGTTCTTAATACTATGCTCTTATGTCTAGGGGACGGTGTGTGGATCTTATGCAGATCAGACCTTGTATACATAGTGTGTGTACAAGGCCAACGTCGTACATCGGACGACGTAACACCGAAACCCAGATTCGCGCGCGCGGAAACTTAGTCTCCGCGAAAAGAAAATCAAAATCATACTACGACAGAAGAATTAACCCGGTAGAATTCAAGGTGGGAGAACAGGTATTCCTACTCAAAGAACCCTGCAAGGGCAAATTCGATGCGCAATATACGGGTCCTCACGAAATTTGCGACATCCTAGACTCAAACAATGTAAAAATTAAAGTAGGGAACCATTTTAAGATTGTACATGCAAACAAATTCAAGCGTGAGCCGACTAATCTAACGCAAACCCCGCGTCAGCGAAACGTGACACTCATCTGGAAGAAGATAAGAAAAGACAAAAGTGACAGTGACACCAGTGATTCCCCACCCACCCAAAACCCAATTATGCAAAATGAACAAAGCGAAATAAATTGCATAAAATCAGCCCCAGCCCCACGTGCCGACACCGACAACATTTCAGTGCGACCAGTGTTTCGTACAAATATAAGAAATACTCGCCGAGAACTGTGCTCCCTGCGCGGAGTACCCCCGGACGATGCGTCGCATGAATGAGTGTGAAAGCGAGTGTTGAGCGAGAAATTTCTTCCTTGTAAGAAATTTCTTTTCCGCGTTGGGAGGTGTTACGTCGTCCGATGTACGACGTTGGCCTTGTACATACATTATGTATTCAAGGTCTGATCTGCATAAGATCCATACACCGTCCCCTAGACATAAGAACATAATATTAAGATCTCATATATTCTATTGTTCTAATCCTTATCTCCGTCTCTACCCATCACCATAACTTCACCTTGATCAACACCTTACCTCAGTTTCAACCCATCACCACGACACATAATGCAATAAAGTATTGCATCACTCTGGAAGCATCTAGAAGCTTCTAGAAACGTCGAGAAGTCCAAAGACTGCTGCATCAGCAGTCCCACGCTCGTAGAGGGCAATAGGACAGCCACGAGACTGCAGCGTCAGCAGAAATGCACGTGCAGTCCCCGGGAGCGAAGACGCTGCTGCGTCAGCGGTTCTCCCACTCCGACGACTGAAGAACAAAGAGACTGCAGCGTCAGCTATCCCCACTCCGAACGAAGGAGGCAAGGCAGAGCAGGCGCTTGCATCAGTCCGCCTTCAGCCAGCGACTCGCACAGACGTGCCTACCTGGCCTCAGCCGCCAGTCCGGCTTCAAGAGCAGACGTGTTCAGTCTAGCTCCGCGATAGTGAAGTGTGTCGATCCTTCACTCCTAATTCCAATTCCAATTCCAACTCTAACTCAACTCAACTCAACTCCTAATTCTCATACATTATTCCTACAACATATTACTATATCCATTATTCATTAATCCAATTACTACTTCTATTATAATACTACTTACATATTGTATACCAGTGTACTTACCAGTTCTTATTTAATATATCGTTGTTATACCAGTGCTTCGATCTTGTTATTCTTGTGTTAGTTCAACACCATCTTCCAATTCAGTTCTTGCATCGAATATATTAAACTCGTGACATATCCGGACTTGGTCTAAAGTGCGCAGTGGAAACGCTGAGCCGCCAATAAGGAATTTGAAGCGAGTCATAGAGAAGTTCTCGTGCCACGTCTAGAATTGGTCTAAAGTGCGCAGTGGAAACGCTGAGCCGCCACTATAGACGTGAAGCGAGTTAACTACCTAAAAGGTTAATAACAAGTGGAAGTTCATTTTCATTATATTATTATTAATATTCCATCATTACTATTCCTTACCCATGCGACGCCCACGTCGAGCGGGACGCAAGTATCAACTTGCTAAATTGAGACGCGCGTTAAGAAATAAAGCGGTGCTCGAACAAATCATCGCCACTACCGAGTGGACAGAACTTTTGGGAACCACCGAGCACATTCCGTGTGACGCGTCCGATTACGTTTCTGTATACGGTTGCCCTTGCAACCCTCCTAAAGAGGTCAACCACGCGGACCTCTCGCGAGCTCCGACGCCAGTTCTACATCCGGTCGATTGTCCAGAGGTGATCGACATAGCCGACGACGACGACAGCCGAGACACGATCATCGTTCCCAGGGTCCGTTGCCGAATCATCCGTGACGATCCTCTGCCAGCTCATCAACGTGTCGTCTTGCGGCCAGCATCCAAGGCCACTAACGTCGTCCCGAACCGAGCAGCAGCAACTCTGCCAGATCTTCCCTCACCTCGAGGACATCTGTATAGAAGATCCGATGTACGACACCTACTGCCAGTACCGCCAGTTCCTGCTGCAACAATATTATTAGGCGTTAATACAACATTGCGGTGAGTCGTATAATAACTTGTATAATTGCTGAATCCTGTAAACTCACCGTTCTCGTTGCATCACCTCGCGCGTGATTCTTGTCGGGACACTTCTTGTAACCGCGTCGGACGTTCTCTTCTTGACTGCATCCATAGCAATATCGGTTGTCCTAGTGCATATGACAGCCCGCGGCTGTCTCGGCACGAAAGACCACTCCTCATTTTAATCTTCATATCTCAACCGTCCGTCTGTCACTGTTCTCTTTTCTCTCTCCTGGTACCTGTAACAAAAACACAGTGACGGACGTGACACCTGTAACAAAAACACAGTGACGGACGTGACACATCCTCTCGCATGTGTTTTTACTCGACTAGCCTGCGGGATGCATCCTCTCGCACGTGTTTTTGCACGACTAGTCTGCGGGATGCATCCTCTCGCACGTGTTTTTGCTCGACTAGCCATGCGCATCCCAAAAAACCTGCGCATGCGCATGCCAAAAAACCTGCGCATGCGCATCCCACAAAACCTGCGCATGCGCATCCCAAAAAACCTGCGCATGTGTCACGTCCGTCACTGTGTTTTTGTTACAGGTACCAGGAGAGAGAAAAGAGAACAGTGACAGACGGACGGTTGAGATATGATGATTAAAATGAGGAGTGGTCTTTCGTGCCGAGACAGCCGCGGGCTGTCATATGCACTAGGACAACCGATATTGCTATGGATGCAGTCAAGAAGAGAACGTCCGACACGGTTACAAGAAGTGTCCCGACAAGAATCACGCGCGAGATGATGCAACGAGAACGGTGAGTTTACAGGATTCGGCAATTATACAAGACATTATACGACTCACCGCAATGTTGTATTGACGCCTAATAATATTGTTGTAGCAGGAACTGGCGGTACTGACAGTAGGTGTAGTACATCGGATCTTCTATACAGATGTCCTCGAGGTGAGGGAGATCTGGCAGAGTTGCTGCTGCTCGGTTCGGGACGACATTAATGGCCTTGGATGCTGGCCGCAAGACGACACGTTGATGAGCTGGCAGAGGAACGTCACGGATGATTCGGCAACGGACCCTGGGAACGATGATCGTGTCTCGGCTGTCGTCGTCGTCGGCTATGTCGATCACCTCTGGACAATCGACCGGATGTAGAACTGGCGTCGGAGCTCGCGAGAGGTCCGCGTGGTTGACCTCTTTAGGAGGGTTGCAAGGGCAACCGTATACAGAAACGTAATCGGACGCGTCACACGGAATGTGCTCGGTGGTTCCCAGAAGTTCGGTCCACTCGGTAGTGGCAATGATTTGATCGAGCACCGCTTTATTTCTCAACGCGCGTCCCGCTCGACGTGGGCGTCGCATAGGTAAGGAATAGTAATGATGGAATATTAATAATATAATGAAAATGAACTTCCACTTGTTATTAACCTTTTTGGTAGTTAACTCGCTTCACGTCTATAGTGGCGGCTCAGCGTTTCCACTGCGCTCTTTAGACCAATTCTAGACGTGGCACGAGAACTTCTCTATGACTCGCTTCAAATTCCTTATTGGCGGCTCAGCGTTTCCACTGCGCACTTTAGACCAAGTCCGGATATGTCACGAGTTTAATATATTCGATGCAAGAACTGAATTGGAAGATGGTGTTGAACTAACACGAGAATAACAAGATCGAAGCACTGGTATAACAACGATATATTAAATAAGAACTGGTAAGTACACTGGTATACAATATGTAAGTAGTATTATAATAGGAGTAGTAATTGGATTAATGAATAATGGATATTGTAATATGTTATAGGATTAATGTATGAGAATTAGGACTTGAGTTGAGTTGAGTTAGAGTTGGAATTGGAATTGGAATTAGGAGTGAAGGATCGACACACTTCACTTTCGCGGAGCTAGACTGAACACGTCTGCTCTTGAAGCCGGACTGGCGGCTGAGGCCAGGTAGGCACGTCTGTGCGAGTCGCTGGCTGAAGGCGGACTGCTGCAAGCGTCCGCTCTGCCTTGCCTCCTTCGTTCGGAGTGGGGATAGCTGACGCTGCAGTCTCGTGGCTGTCCTATTGCCCTCTACGAGCGTGGGACTGCTGATGCAGCAGTCTTTGGACTTCTCGACGTTTCTAGAAGCTTCCAGATGCTTCCAGAGTGATGCAATACTTTATTGCATTATGTGTCGTGGTGATGGGTTGAAACTGAGGTAAGGTGTTGATCAAGGTGAAGTTATGGTGATGGGTAGAGACGGAGATAAGGATTAGAACAATAGAATATATGAGATCTTAATATTATGTTCTTATGTCTAGGGGACGGTGTATGGATCTTATGCAGATCAGACCTTGAATACATAATGTATGTACAAGGCCAACGTCGTACATCGGACGACGTAACACCTCCCAACGCGGAAAAGAAATTTCTTACAAGGAAGAAATTTCTCGCTCAACACTCGCTTTCACACTCATTCATGCGACGCATCGTCCGGGGGTACTCCGCGCAGGGAGCACAGTTCTCGGCGAGTATTTCTTATATTTGTACGAAACACTGGTCGCACTGAAATGTTGTCGGTGTCGGCACGTGGGTGTCACGTCCTGGCGGGGCTATAAAAGCAAGAGAAGAGAATACCGCGGCCCGGCTACTCTACTCTTCCACTGACTGACATTTAATAAAAGTGTTGGTCTTTTTATCAACAGACTAGGACCCGATGCCGACACCTGCATGCAGTCTTACACAGATGAATGATGCACGCGACCCTGAAACATACGCGGTAATATGTTCCACTTACTTTTACGCTTCGCTTGCTTGTCGATTGACACGAGACATGAATTCGCAACGGATGAACAGCTACGGTTGCGCTGATGGCCTTGAATACGGTCCGCTCTGCTTGACAGGCGTTGATCCAAATGGCTGGAAACGACCTTCAAGGATTGACGACTGCGCCAAACTCTGTCACGTCAATATTTGGCAGGAACGACCTCCAATGATTGACAGCTGGCTGCTACGGTATTGTAGACGGATGCGCTCGTTGAGGAAACGGGCGTGGACGCTGTACGATACCGTGAATCTAACTCACGAATATCGTCCGCGTGATTGACGATATTTTAACTAGCGAAAACGGGCGTGGACGCTGTGCGATCCCGTGAATTTATCTCGCGAATATCGTCCGCGTGGTTGACGATATTTTGATTCGAGAAAACGGACGTGGATGCTGCGGAGCTTGCTATGCGAGCAAGTCTATCACTATCACGCACGTACGCGAACACGTAACAGGAAATTGAATAAGGAATACTATTCGCGAACTTTCCAGTGAGAACTCTATCTCTAACTAACAACGTGTCACTTCAAACTACGAAGTTAGGAGCAAGGAAATAATAATTGGGATTTAGATTAACTCTGGTAAAACAAAGTATATTAAAAACGTAAAAGAATACAACGGTAAAGATGCTTATTATTAACGAAATCGAAATACGTACTAAGTACGAAATATGAGACGCAATAAAAATGTTTAATTGAATAAACGAAGTAATATTTGAATTAAACGAATAAGAATACGATATTACTGAATGGTATTAGGGACTGTGTCTAAACAGTATGGATTTGGAAAGATTGTGTCTAAACAATCTGGATTTGGAAAGACTATGTCTAAATAGTCTGGACTTGGAAGATTGACGAAAACTCGACTGACCCACTCGGGTCCCCGGAGAGGACTGGGGAGAATCGAACGTTCGTCGACGAATAACGTTCGTCCGAAAAATGCTGACTTCGCAAAAGGGGACCGTGTCCTCTTTGTGCCGGTCTTCGTCGTAAACAGCGCGATGGCCGCCGCACTAGAGTCAGCAGTTTTCGTTCCCAGTGGTGCAGGACTCGAAAATTAAGTGGTAACCATTGGCGTACCTATTTATTTATTTAAATAAATTGGGACTTAGAATATTTTCGAGCGCTTGCTCTTGCAAGGCGTTTCGATGTAAATTTATATGTCATATGATTAGTTGACATCATTTGTCGACCGATCATATGTTTGAAAATATTCTAAGTACTTTTGAAAATTTCCAAAAATCGAAATTTTGGTAAAGTCTAAACAAACGCGAATTGAGAACATAACCTACAAATTTTTAGGTTAGTTTCATGATTTTCGCTCACGAGTCCAATGATATTTCAATCTTCGAGTTTGGGCCATTTTTGGCTATTTTAGGATTTTGACAGATTTTGGATTTTAGGTTATGTTGATGGATTTCAATCAGATGTACGTGGTGTTAAGGATTCATTGTTATGAAGGATTTTTAGGAGTTTTGGAATCTTTAAAGGGGAACGCTCGCTCTTATGTATCTAATTTTACATGTAGTCTTAAAGCTAACGTCGGAGGTGCGACCGACGTCACACCTCCCCCCTTAGAGAAGAGATTTCACGCAGTGGAATCTCTGCCTCTGGGTGGCGGTAGACAGGATGCACTGAAATGTCATCCCTGTCTCGCAACGCTGGGTCAAGGGAATCGCAAATTAACGTTCGTTTCGTCAAGGGAGGACGGGTTCGGAATTCTCCGACACTGGCACTATCACTATCTTTGTCCTCGATGGCCGCTGAAGTCTTGTTGTCCCTCTGCTTCATGAATATAAAGAACCGGGTCAGTGAACTCCAGATGGCGACAACGAGATGCAGGCTCCAGCCGTATAGTGAGTGTAATGCGATGCCGTTAACGATCGTACTGATGATTGTTTTGATCGTGCGGATCGCTACGTACACTCCGATTATTCCAGCACTTATTGATCCGAATGTAGTGAATCCGGACCATAATTTCTGTGCTGTAGACTCCGCTATCTGCTGTAGGGAGTTTTCATCGAGCAGGTTGAACATATTGATGTTTCCTGCTGCAAACTGTCTTCCCGTCGCACCCTGTGCGATTGAATTTATGACTGCTACCTTCTCTACAGGAAACATTATATGATCCTGTAGTTTGTCCAGGTCGTCTTGTGAATAAATGCCTCCCGTTGCCAAGTTCTTCGGATCTATGTATTTCCAGGTTGACTTGGCGAGGGGGTGAAGCTCCGAAGGAGTGATGGCCTCCATCAATGACGGTGTTAGGCGATACCATGTTCCGTGCAGTCTATAATATGGGGGAAGTAGCTCATTGCATGGCTTTTCTGTCCCCGTATTTGAAATGATGTGGTCCCTTGGCTTCAGGAATTTTGATGTGTTCCGATATGTGATGGGTAGCTCATCATAACACCGTTCGGTTTTCCTCACTTGGACCGTGACTGGTATGCACTTTATTATGTGCACTACCTCTCCTGCTGGAACTGCGATAAATCCGACATCCTTCATGATGGCAGTGGCAACTTCTTCGGGTGCTGAATGTAATAATGTGAGGGCGTTCTGGAGAATCTGACGCTCTAGCTCACACTTCTGACGGATTACATCTTTGTAGAGTTGAGAAAATTGTTTCCGGAGGTGCTTCTCCACGTAAACAAATTTGCTGTTGACATACGTGAAGATGTCCAGATTGTTGACCAAGGTGTGTGTTTTCTCCTTGAATTTTCCTGAACTTCCAACTTCCAGAATGAACAGCTTGGGGTGTTCCGTACGGATTATGACATATCCGCAAACTGACGATTTGCCTGTCTCCGTGAGTGCAAAAGTCGTATCCTGCGATGCTACGGTATACAGGGTTGGAGAAGGATTCACCTTGGAGGATAGTTTAATGGCTATCCCTTCGTACAAGACATCATAATTATTGAATTTGCACGAGTCCGTCGGCGTGGTTTCCCAGAACGTATGGCCATCTTGTGCGTCTAAGCAGCTTCCTTTTTGAAGGGGGCAGGTTTGCCCAGTTTGTAGATGAATCTGTCCGGTTGACAATCTGATTGGAGCGATGTAGTCGCGGATCGTGATTCGGACTAAAGCTTGTACCACGACATCGGTCCAAGTCCCAAACGGATCACTATACGTGGTTCCAGCGCAGCTACCATCGTTCTGAATAACTCCTGCTAACGTGAGGCCGTGAGAGGAGGTCGAGTTCGGCTGAATACCTGTGATCTGGGCGGCTGGGGTGATGAATATTGTCCCCGTCGTGTGTAGGCTCGAACAGGTTTCGCTGGAGATCGGTAATATATAGTCTTGTCGACCATTGGATACTACCGAATTATGTGAATGCATGCCACAATAGTATATGGTTCTGTCTATTCCGATATGGCATTGCAAAACACGAGCTTGCGAGAATTCAGCTAGCTGCAGGAGCTGAATTCTTTCTAAATTTTCAGCTGGTGCGATGTCTTCTGGCTCGCAGTTAAGAGTGTCAATAGTTGAATACGTGGTAATATTCAAGGTTGAACCTCCACAGTCATATCCAATGAGTGTTGAGGCTTGCGTGGCAATAGAGAGCAAGATAGCTGCTTGTATCGGCTGCATGGTTGCTGTTATAGCGTTGTCGAGAGACTGATGATCTTCAGGGGTGACGGTTTCTCCTTGAAGATCTCGTTGCGTCGCAGGGATATCGTCTTCCTGCTGTGGAGTGGGGTGATGCTGACCAGAGGTTTTAAATTTCGCTCTTGGGTCGCTGCGATAGTTTATCGTTGGCGTAACGATATTGGAGACTCTGTTAACGCTAGGAAGATTGAATTCGTTTCGCAAGATACATAACGAAATCTTATAATCAGACTTAGTTGTCTCGGGCGAGTATAATGTATCGGCTTTATTTCTTTTTCTTGCTGACGCGAATCTCGCGGAATTGTATTTGCCAGACGCATGGACTTTGTTTTCGGTCGCACGGATACCTGATCGTTGAAGCTGCAAGAGGTGTTGTTCCGGCGAGGATTTGAAGATAGGAGTTTGCGGCAAAACATAAACTCCTTTTGATTTAACTTTAGGAATAGAAATGTTTTCTAAATTGTTCTCATATGAACATTCTAAAAGTTCATCTGAGGCGAAGGCGTTGATGTTTCTTTCCACACAGGACTTTGAATATAAATCGTCGGGATGGTTACCGGAATTCTTTAAAGTATCGGGATGGCTACCGGAATCGTCGGGATGGTTACCGGAATTATTTAAAGAATCGGGATGGCTACCGGAATCGTCGGGATGGTTACCGGAATTATTTAAAGAATCGGGATGGCTACCGGAATCGTCGGGATGGTTACCGGAATTATTTAAAGAATCGGGATGGCTACCGGAATCGTCGGGATGGTTACCGGAATTATTTAAAGAATCGGGATGGCTACCGGAATCGTCGGAATGGTTACCGGAATTATTTAAAGAATCGGGATGGCTACCGGAATCGTCGGGATGGTTACCGGAATTAATAGAAGACGCGAGTTGATCGTTAACGATCGTCTCGTGCGCGCGGCACGCACGAGCATTGAATAAGTCCGAATTGACTTCGGCTTGAATATTCGAAAAGGGAACCTCGATCTCTTCCACCTCCAACGTAGGCAGGGAGAAGGACGCCACTTCGGACGATGCGTTAAAGCATCGCAGGTATGCCTTTCCGTTACGGTTGGTGACTAAACAATCACCTAAGAACACATCGGGTTTTACATCTACTTTTCGCACATACCCTTCGCTTGGGCCCTTTACGTTGACGGCTATGCAGGCGGCGGTACGGCTTTCGACGGAATATTCCCGAGGATTCGAAAAGGGAATACGTAGGTTTTTATACTCTACGCATTCCTTCGCAAATGATATCTCTGCTCCCTCTCTGAAGAAGGGGGAGCCTAAGATACCATCTATATTAATTGGAAAACTGTCAGGCAGAACGTGTAGCGTGACTTTAATGGAATTTGCTAGCTCCGCATTGATATAACCGAGGGTCGCAATTTCTCCTTCTGTCACGCCATGGACGTGTATGACGCTGTCAGTTTTTAGATGAACGTCAGATTTGATACCAGACGCTCGGATTAAGTTGACCTCGGACCCGGTGTCCAAGAGGAACTCACACTCTTTTGAGAAGAGTGACGATTTTGCTTTTATTCGAGGGATAGGGGAGTCCGGCGCGAGATTTATTGCCGAGACTAATTTCGCGGATGGTCGTTCATTCTGCTGACCGTCCGGGTTATCTCTCCTATCTACTCGAATTTCATCTACTGCTGGTCGTCGCTGATGACGGCCAGCTGTGTTGCCTTTTGGCGATTCTCTTGGGATGCCTCCCGTCCTTTGGTCGCGTTTGTCGGGAGGCTTGATTCGTTTCCCGACTCATTTCTACTGTAATATTCGCGGCGGCGACATTCGTGTATGTCATGTCCCGTGCGCTTACAATATTTACAATACTTTTGATTCTCCGTAGGAAAGCGATCGCGACCTGGGGACTGGGAAGCGCGATCTTCGCGTTTATACGTTTCGCGCTGATTTGATTGCGACGGTTCGTGACGTCGCGGAGGAGGAGAGCGATACGCGTCTCTGTTATCGGATTTCCTGTCTCGCCAGGATTCACGAGGTGAAAAGGAAGGTCGTTGATCTTTCCTTTCCGAAGATCTGTTGCGCTGCTCAGGCGCATTCCTATCATAATAAGAGTTGCTTGATCGCTCTGGTGTGCGATTACGAGAGTCGGAGAATGCAACGCGGCGTCCGTCGTCACGATAACGAACACGGTCAAGCTCGTACTGTTTGTACGCGGTTACTGCTTCGTCGAATATTTTCTGTAATTCGAGTGACGCGCAGAGCCTGACCTCGGCTCGAAGCGCTGGGATAAGACCACGCATGAAACAATCAATTGTGAATTTGTCAATCTCGTCTAGATTGGGGACCCCGTGGCCTGAATCTATGATCGCCGTTCTAAGGTCCTTTACTCGCGTAATATAATTCAACACGTGCTCGGACTGTCCCTGGTGTATCGAAGCTAATTCTCCGCGATACTGATCGATGAATTTATATGGGCCTAGTACATCTTTCAGGCGGTTGCACAATTCAGAGATTGTGTTAATATTTACGTCTTCAATCGCGGCGTATGCCTGTCCTCTAAGCTTATTGCATACTAATCTAGTGAGGGTACGCTCAGCTGTGGCTGGAACAGCTTCCAAGGCTCGCTTGCACGCGCGAACGAATTGTAGCACGGTTATGGAGGTGCCGTCAAAGGTAGGCACGAGTTCAACCGCTTGTTTAACGGTGAAATTCGAAGAATCGTGCATTATGGGTTCGCGGGGCGCAACGACTGGGCTAGCTGGAATTGATTGAGAATCTCTGGCCGATCGGATTTCTGCTATCTCGCGGCGTATATCCTCGTACGTTTCTCTCTGATCGCGCGTTTCTGTTTCGTATTGCAATTTGAGTTGAGTCAACGCGGCGGTTTGATTAATGAGAGCTGCTTCTCTACGAGCTAAATCTTTCTGGAATTCAATTAATTCCTCTTCCGTAGGAGGAACCTTCTTTCTAGCCTCGCTACGCGTTTCCATGATTGCGTCGCTTGAAAATTTCTAAGTATGAAATTCGCGAAAAATAATCCGACTATATAACGTGGGCGAAGGGGCGTTTTCTAAACCGCCCGTCGCACTTTAACGTTCACTAAAACTCTCGATGAATTTGTACTGAGTACGAACATCGCGAAAAATAATTTGAGTATGTAACGTGGGCGAAAGGGCATTTCCTTCACTGCCCGTCGCACTTTTAACTGACACTATGCTTTCACGGACTCTAAGTCTACTGCGTTAAATTGTCAAACAATGATGGAACGCGCAGGGGTTCGCGTGCTAACACTGATTCTATTTTTATTCCTCGATGCCGTGCTTCTAACATCGGTGACCAACGACTGTCCTACCGACTGCGCCAAATTTGTCACAACAAATTTTGGCAGAGGTAGGACATATGACGTATCCTACAAAAGTGTTGACGGTGTTTCTAACATCGGTGACCAACGAGTGTCCTACCGACTGCGCCAAATTTGTCACGTCCTGGCGGGGCTATAAAAGCAAGAGAAGAGAATACCGCGGCCCGGCTACTCTACTCTTCCACTGACTGACATTTAATAAAAGTGTTGGTCTTTTTATCAACAGACTAGGACCCGATGCCGACACCTGCATGCAGTCTTACACAGATGAATGATGCACGCGACCCTGAAACATACGCGGTAATATGTTCCACTTACTTTTACGCTTCGCTTGCTTGTCGATTGACACGAGACATGAATTCGCAACGGATGAACAGCTACGGTTGCGCTGATGGCCTTGAATACGGTCCGCTCTGCTTGACAGGCGTTGATCCAAATGGCTGGAAACGACCTTCAAGGATTGACGACTGCGCCAAACTCTGTCACGTCAATATTTGGCAGGAACGACCTCCAATGATTGACAGCTGGCTGCTACGGTATTGTAGACGGATGCGCTCGTTGAGGAAACGGGCGTGGACGCTGTACGATACCGTGAATCTAACTCACGAATATCGTCCGCGTGATTGACGATATTTTAACTAGCGAAAACGGGCGTGGACGCTGTGCGATCCCGTGAATTTATCTCGCGAATATCGTCCGCGTGGTTGACGATATTTTGATTCGAGAAAACGGACGTGGATGCTGCGGAGCTTGCTATGCGAGCAAGTCTATCACTATCACGCACGTACGCGAACACGTAACAGGAAATTGAATAAGGAATACTATTCGCGAACTTTCCAGTGAGAACTCTATCTCTAACTAACAACGTGTCACTTCAAACTACGAAGTTAGGAGCAAGGAAATAATAATTGGGATTTAGATTAACTCTGGTAAAACAAAGTATATTAAAAACGTAAAAGAATACAACGGTAAAGATGCTTATTATTAACGAAATCGAAATACGTACTAAGTACGAAATATGAGACGCAATAAAAATGTTTAATTGAATAAACGAAGTAATATTTGAATTAAACGAATAAGAATACGATATTACTGAATGGTATTAGGGACTGTGTCTAAACAGTATGGATTTGGAAAGATTGTGTCTAAACAATCTGGATTTGGAAAGACTATGTCTAAATAGTCTGGACTTGGAAGATTGACGAAAACTCGACTGACCCACTCGGGTCCCCGGAGAGGACTGGGGAGAATCGAACGTTCGTCGACGAATAACGTTCGTCCGAAAAATGCTGACTTCGCAAAAGGGGACCGTGTCCTCTTTGTGCCGGTCTTCGTCGTAAACAGCGCGATGGCCGCCGCACTAGAGTCAGCAGTTTTCGTTCCCAGTGGTGCAGGACTCGAAAATTAAGTGGTAACCATTGGCGTACCTATTTATTTATTTAAATAAATTGGGACTTAGAATATTTTCGAGCGCTTGCTCTTGCAAGGCGTTTCGATGTAAATTTATATGTCATATGATTAGTTGACATCATTTGTCGACCGATCATATGTTTGAAAATATTCTAAGTACTTTTGAAAATTTCCAAAAATCGAAATTTTGGTAAAGTCTAAACAAACGCGAATTGAGAACATAACCTACAAATTTTTAGGTTAGTTTCATGATTTTCGCTCACGAGTCCAATGATATTTCAATCTTCGAGTTTGGGCCATTTTTGGCTATTTTAGGATTTTGACAGATTTTGGATTTTAGGTTATGTTGATGGATTTCAATCAGATGTACGTGGTGTTAAGGATTCATTGTTATGAAGGATTTTTAGGAGTTTTGGAATCTTTAAAGGGGAACGCTCGCTCTTATGTATCTAATTTTACATGTAGTCTTAAAGCTAACGTCGGAGGTGCGACCGACGTCACATGGGGCTGGGGCTGATTTTATGCAATTTATTTCGCTTTGTTCATTTTGCATAATTGGGTTTTGGGTGGGTGGGGAATCACTGGTGTCACTGTCACTTTTGTCTTTTCTTATCTTCTTCCAGATGAGTGTCACGTTTCGCTGACGCGGGGTTTGCGTTAGATTAGTCGGCGCACGCTTGAGTTTGTTTGCATGTACAATCTTAAAATGGTTCCCTACTTTAATTTTTACATTGTTTGAGTCTAGGATGTCGCAAATTTCGTGAGGACCCGTATATTGCGCATCGAATTTGCCCTTGCAGGGTTCTTTGAGTAGGAATACCTGTTCTATATCTTCCGGTGGTCGAAGGAGATTCTGTCGACGCTGGGTTTCGGATTTCGCTCGCTTATCGGTGTTGACCGGACGCGTGATTATCGCGGATTCTAATTTCGCGTCAGCGGAGGACTGTAATGAAATCTCCTGGGAGGGTTTCTTATCGCAAATCGCAGGAGACGCTACAATCAATGTTCGCGGGTTATCGCAGAGGTATAGTATAATACGAAATTTGTTTCTCCTTTTTGCTGACGCGTATTTTACAGACGTATAATTCCTAGATGGATGGAAATCGCTTTGCGGTGCACGGATACTTGACCGTTGAGACTGGAAGAGATCATGTCCCGGCGAAAAATCAGAGGTAGGTTTTTGAAATGAAATATAGACTCTCTTTGACTCTGATTTAGAAATTATCGCGGGATGATCTTTTATGATCGACTCGTATGCTCGGTCTATACGAGGTAGAGTTTTATGCTTTATTTTATGTAGACGTTCTGTCGTCTTTAGAGAATCAAAGGCGGGGACATTTCCTTTCAACCTAGACTCGGAATAGAAACAATCGGACTTGATACCGGAGCTTGTAGAATAAACCTTCATAGGTTTGAATTCGCGGGAGTCTTCTTTGGACTCTGGATTAAAATTGTCGGGATGGTTACCGAATACGTCGGGATGGTTACCGGAATTGAAAAGGTCGGGATGGTTACCGAATGCGTCGGGATGGTTACCGGAGTTAGAATAATGATCGGGCTGGTTACCGGAGTTAGAATAAGAATCGGGCTGGTTACCGGAGTTAGAATAAGAATCGGGCTGGTTACCGGAGTTAGTATGAGAATCGGGCTGGTTACCGGAGTTAGAAAGGTCGGGATGGTTACCGAATACGTCGGGATGGTTCCCGGAATTAGAAAGGTCGGGATGGTTACCGAATACGTCGGGATGATACCCGGAATTAGAAAGGTCGGGATGGTTACCGAATGCGTCGGGATGATACCCGGAATTAGAAAGGTCGGGATGGTTACCGAATGCGTCGGGATGATACCCGGAAGTAGAAAGGTCGGGATGGTTACCGAATGCGTCGGGATAGTTCCCGGAATTAGAAAGGTCGGGATGGTTACCGAATACGTCGGGATGATACCCGGAATTAGTAAGGTCGGGATGGTTACCGAATACGTCGGGATGGTTCCCGGAATTAGTAAGGTCGGGATGGTTACCGAATACGTCGGGATGATACCCGGAAGTAGAATGGTCGGAAGAGTACGACTCGATTTCTTCCATCTCCAATGGGGGCAATCGAAATGAAACTCTTTCCGACGAGGTGTTAAAACACCGGAGGCTCGCTTTGCCTTTACGATTGGTGACGACGCAGTCACCCAGGAATACATCCGGCGCTACGTTAACACGGCGGATATATCCCTGTTTAGGTCCTTCGACGTCGACCGCTATGCACGCAACGGTACGAGGTTCGAGGACGAATTCTTCGGAGTTCGGAGGAGTCTTTGTTCGGACTCGATCCTCACGCTCCACGACCCGACTTCTCGCAGTGTACTCCGATATCTCTCGAGTCTCCTTCGATTCCGGCCGGCTTTTCACGGCGTTTTTCTCTAGGGAGCACTCGATCGAATCCCGAGGAGGCATTGAAATAACCTCCGTCACCGGAGCTCTGCAAGGTCTGACCCCGGGTGCACGAGGATTTGAGGAAGACACTCGAACGTTCCTTGCCGAATGTTCCTCACGCTTGGCGGCTGGAGTTTTAACGAGATCGTTGGTCATAGACGAAGGCATTGAAATAACCTCTGCTGCCAATTTATCGCGAGGCTCAGCTGTGGGCGCGCAAGGGTTCGAGAAGGGAACCCGAATGTTTCCTATCATAATGTATTCATTCGCAAAGGAGATCTCGGCTCCTGTTCTGAAGAAGGGAGAACCGAGGATTCCGTCGATGTTAATTGGGAAGTTTTCTTCCAAGACATGAAATTCGATAGGGTTTTGACCCTGTAAGTGTATTTTAATTTGACCGAGAGTTGGAATGGATCCCTCGGTTATTCCTTGGACTTCTATAGTGTTCGTATGATCTATAGGTAGATTTGGTTCTAGACTTGACGCACGAATTAAATTGATCTCCGAACCCGTGTCTAACAAAAATTCACACTTCTTTTGTAATTGAGGGGCGGAGATTTTTACGCGCGGAATTGGTGAGTCTGCAGCAAGATTTACTGCTGAGACGAATCGTCGGACTGGTCGTTCGTCCGGATAGCTGTTTGGGTGCGGGCTGTAGTTTGGGTTGAAGATGCGGCCTCCCGCCTTGGGTTGGCTTCGGTCGGGAGGCCGGACTCGTTTCCCGACCTCCTATTATTATTAAAAGCGCGCTTACGGCACTCGTGAATATCGTGCCCGGGGACTTTGCAGTAGTTGCAAAATTTGTTAGAGCTTGAAGGGCGATCTGTGCGACCATCGCGGTACGTGTTTTGGTCGCGAGGATTATTTTCCCATCGCCGTTGCGGCGTCGGGGAGCGATAAGAGTCCCGGTTTAAGTTTCTCGAGGACTGCTGAGACGAGTCCGGTCTGTTATCGCGGCGTTCTTGAGTTCGCTCTGGAATGTCACGAGCGGACTCGTACGTGGAACGCGGGCGATACGGCCGGTTATCAGAGAAGCTGACTCGTTTTTCTTCGCGGATCAGTTCTCGTCGACGAGTCTGGTCTGACTCATACTGCCTGTAAGCAGAGATGGCTGCTTCGAAAACAGTGGCAGGATTTCGCGAAGGGCAATGAAGCACTTCGGCACGCAGCTGGGGAAGGAGACCTCGTAGAAAACAATCTACTACGAGGCGATCTAGTTCTTCGTAATCAAGGCCAATATCTGTGGCATCTTGAATCGCGGTTCGAAGGTCTTTAACGCGATTGATGAAGTCTAAGATGTGCTCGTTTGGAGCTTGGAGTACACTTGCGAGATCGCCACGGTACTGGTCCACGAATTTGTACGGGCCCAGTACTGTACGTAACTTTTCGCATAGTGCAGAAATTGTGACTATGTGCTCGCCTTCTATAGCGGCATAAGCACGATCGTGGAGTTTATTGCAGAGCAATTTCGTGAGGGCACGCTCTGCAGTGGCCGGTACGGTGTCACGCGCGCGTTTGCATGCACGTATGAATTGTAGGACGGAAGACGAAGTTCCGTCGAATCTAGGGACAAGCTCGGCGGCTTGTTTTAGAGCGAAATTGCCAGTAGGTTCATACTGTGGGATTTCGCGTGGCTCTGGCGGTGAAGGTTCCCGCATATTAGAGACGTTACTAGGGCCTGGTGTAGGCGATTGTTGACGTAGGCTTTGACTCGTGATTTGAATGTTGCGAAGCTCTTTTCGTATTTCGTCGAGCATATTTTTTTGGTTTTGTGCGTCTTCTTCATGTTTGAGACGCAATTTGGCAATGAAATCTGTTTCCTCTTTGAGATATTGCTCTCTACGGGCGAGGTCTTGTGCGTATAGGAGTAGCTCTTCCTCGGACATTGGGGGAAGGTCTGCGTTAGGATCTGCTTGGAGATCCCTTTGAGATCGCGTGATTGGGCGAGACATTTTGAAAGATATGAATGGGATTTAGAAATGTGAATTTCGCACTGACACGCGTCGGCTTATTAATGCAAATATCGGCGACCACTTCGATGTCCTACCGACTGCGCCAAATTTGTCACGTCCGTCACTGTGTTTTTGTTACAGGTACCAGGAGAGAGAAAAGAGAACAGTGACAGACGGACGGTTGAGATATGATGATTAAAATGAGGAGTGGTCTTTCGTGCCGAGACAGCCGCGGGCTGTCATATGCACTAGGACAACCGATATTGCTATGGATGCAGTCAAGAAGAGAACGTCCGACACGGTTACAAGAAGTGTCCCGACAAGAATCACGCGCGAGATGATGCAACGAGAACGGTGAGTTTACAGGATTCGGCAATTATACAAGACATTATACGACTCACCGCAATGTTGTATTGACGCCTAATAATATTGTTGTAGCAGGAACTGGCGGTACTGACAGTAGGTGTAGTACATCGGATCTTCTATACAGATGTCCTCGAGGTGAGGGAGATCTGGCAGAGTTGCTGCTGCTCGGTTCGGGAGGACATTAATGGCCTTGGATGCTGGCCGCAAGACGACACGTTGATGAGCTGGCAGAGGAACGTCACGGATGATTCGGCAACGGACCCTGGGAACGATGATCGTGTCTCGGCTGTCGTCTGTTACGTCGTCCGATGTACGACGTTGGCCTTGTACACACACTATGTATACAAGGTCTGATCTACATAAGATCCACACACCGTCCCCTAGACATAAGAGCATAGTATTAAGATCTCATTATTCTATTGTTCTAATCCTTATCTCCGTCTCTACCCATCACCATAACTTCTCCTTGATCAACACCTTACCTCAGTTTCAACCCATCACCACGACACATAATGCAATAAAGTATTGCATCACTCTGGAAGCATCTAGAAGCTTCTAGAAACGTCGAGAAGTCCAAAGACTGCTGCATCAGCAGTCCCACGCTCGTAGAGGGCAATAGGACAGCCACGAGACTGCAGCGTCAGCAGAAATGCACGTGCAGTCCCCGGGAGCGAAGACGCTGCTGCGTCAGCGGTTCTCCCACTCCGACGACTGAAGAACAAAGAGACTGCAGCGTCAGCTATCCCCACTCCGAACGAAGGAGGCAAGGCAGAGCGGACGCTTGCATCAGTCCGCCTCCATCTCGCGACTCGAGCAGTCCGCCTTCAGCCAGCGACTCGCACGGACATGCCAGTCCGGCTTCAAGAGCAGACGTGTTCAGTCTAGCTCCGCGAAAGTGAAGTGTGTCGATCCTTCACTCCTAATTCCAATTCCAATTCCAATTCTAACTCAACTCAACTCAACTCATACATTATTCCTACAACATATTACTATATCCATTATTCATTAATCCAATTACTACTCCTATTATAATATTACTTACATATTGTATACCAGTGTACTTACCAGTTCTTATTTAATATATCGTTGTTATACCAGTGCTTCGATCTTGTTATTCTTGTGTTAGTTCAACACCATCTTCCAATTCAGTTCTTGCATCGAATATATTAAACTCGTGACATATCCGGACTTGGTCTAAAGTGCGCAGTGGAAACGCTGAGCCGCCAATAAGGAATTTGAAGCGAGTCATAGAGAAGTTCTCGTGCCACGTCTAGAATTGGTCTAAAGAGCGCAGTGGAAACGCTGAGCCGCCACTATAGACGTGAAGCGAGTTAACTACCAAAAAGGTTAATAACAAGTGGAAGTTCATTTTCATTATATTATTAATATTCCATCATTACTATTCCTTACCCATTGCGACGCCCACGTCGAGCGGGACGCAAGTATCAACTTGCTAAATCGAGACGCGCGTTGAGAAATAAAGCGGTGCTCGATCAAATCATTGCCACTACCGAGTGGACCGAACTTCTGGGAACCACCGAGCACATTCCGTGTGACGCGTCCGATTACGTTTCTGTATACGGTTGCCCTTGCAACCCTCCTAAAGAGGTCAACCACGCGGACCTCTCGCGAGCTCCGACGCCAGTTCTGCATCCGGTCGATTGTCCAGAGGTGATCGACATAGCCGACGACGACGACAGCCGAGACACGATCATCGTTCCCAGGGTCCGTTGCCGAATCATCAGTGACGTCCCTCTGCCAACTCATCAACGTGTCGTCTTGCGGCCAGCATCCAAGGCCACTAATGTCGTCCCGAACCGAGCAGCAGCAACTCTGCCAGATCTTCCCCACCTCGAGGACATCTGTATAGAAGACCCGATGTACCACACCTACTGTCAGTACCGCCAGTTCCTGCTGCAACAATATTATTAGGCGTTAATACAGCATTGCGGTGAGTCGTATAATGTCTTGTATAATTGCTGAATCCTGTAAACTCACCGTTTCCGTTGCATCATCTCGCGCGTGATTCTTGTCGGGACACTTCTTGTAACCGCGTCGGACGTTCTCTTCTTGACTGCATCCATAGCAATATCGGTTGTCCTAGTGCATATGACAGCCCGCGGCTGTCTCGGCACGAAAGACCACTCCTCAATTACTTTTCATATATCCACCGTCCGTCTGTCACTGTTCTTGAGTGCCATCCTTTTCTCTCTCTTGGTACCTGTAACAAAAACACAGTGACGGACGTGACAAATTTGGCGCAGTCGTTAGGACAACGAAGTGGTCGCCGATATTTGCATTAATAAGCCCCGATGCGTGTCAGTACGAAGTTCACATTTCTTAAATCCCATTCATATCTTTCAAAATGTCTCGCCCAATCACGCGATCTCAAAAGGATCTCCGAGCAGATCCTAACGCAGACCTTCCTCCAATGACCGAGGAAGAGCTACTCCTTTATGCGCAAGACCTCGCCCGTAGAGAGCAATATCTCAAAGAGGAAACTGATTTTATTGCCAAATTGCGTCTCAAATATGAAGAAGACGCACAAAACCAAAAGAATATGCTCGACGAAATACGAAAAGAGCTTCATAACATCCAAATCACGAGTCAAACCCTACGTCAACAAACGCCTACACCAGGCCCTAGTAACGTCTCTAATATGCGGGAACCTTCACCGCCAGAGCCACGCGAAATCCCACAGTATGAACCTACTGGTAATTTTGCTCTAAAGCAAGCCGCCGAGCTTGTCCCTAGATTCGACGGAACTTCGTCTTCCGTCCTGCAATTCATACGTGCATGCAAACGCGCGCGTGACACCGTACCGGCCACTGCAGAGCGTGCCCTCACGAAATTGCTCTGCAATAAACTCCACGATCGTGCTTATGCCGCTATAGAAGGCGAGCACATATTCACAATTTCTGCACTATGCGAAAAGTTACGTACAGTGCTGGGCCCATACAAATTCGTGGACCAGTACCGTGGCGATCTCGCAAGTGTACTCCAAGCTCCAAACGAGCACATCTTAGACTTCATCAATCGCGTTAAAGACCTTCGAACCGCGATTCAAGATGCCACAGATATTGGCCTTGATTACGAAGAACTAGATCGCTTCGTAGTAGATTGTTTTCTACGAGGTCTCCTTCCCCAGCTGCGTGCCGAAGTGCTTCATTGCCCTTCGCGAAATCCTGCCACTGTTTTCGAAGCAGCCATCTCTGCTTACAGGCAGTATGAGTCAGACCAGACTCGTCGACGAGAACTGATCCGCGAAGAAAAACGAGTCAGCTTCTCTGATAACCGGCCGTATCGCCAGCGTTCCACGTACGAGTCCGCTCGTGACATTCCAGAGCGAACTCAAGAACGCCGCGATAACAGACCGGACTCGTCTCAGCAGTCCTCGAGAAACTCAAACCGGGACTCTTATCGCTCCCCGACGCCGCAACGGCGATGGGAAAATAATCCTCGCGACCAAAACACGTACCGCGATGGTCGCACAGATCGCCCCTCAAGCCCTAACAAATTTTGCAACTACTGCAAAGTCCCCGGGCACGATATTCACGAGTGCCGTAAGCGCGCTTTTAATAATAATAGGAGGTCGGGAAACGAGTCCGGCCTCCCGACCGAAGCCAACCCAAGGCGGGAGGCCGCATCTTCAACTCAAACTACAGCCCGCACCCAAACGACTATCCGGACGAACGACCAGTCCGACGATTCGTCTCAGCAGTAAATCTTGCTGCAGACTCACCAATTCCGCGCGTAAAAATCTCCGCCCCTCAATTACAAAAGAAGTGTGAATTTTTGTTGGACACGGGTTCGGAGATCAATTTAATTCGTGCGTCAAGTCTAGAACCAAATCTACCTATAGATCATACGAACACTATAGAAGTCCAAGGAATAACCGAGGGATCCATTCCAACTCTCGGTCAAATTAAAATATACTTACAGGGTCAAAACCCTATCGAATTTCATGTCTTGGAAGAAAACTTCCCAATTAACATCGACGGAATCCTCGGTTCTCCCTTCTTCAGAACAGGAGCCGAAATCTCCTTTGCGAATCAATCCATAACGATAGGAAACATTCGGGTTCCCTTCTCGTGTCACGTCCGTCACTGTGTTTTTGTTACAGGTACCAGGAGAGAGAAAAGAGAACAGTGACAGACGGACGGTTGAGATATTATGATTAAAATGAGGAGTGGTCTTTCGTGCCGAGACAGCCGCGGGCTGTCATATGCACTAGGACAACCGATATTGCTATGATGCAGTCAAGAAGAGAACGTCCGACGCGGTTACAAGGAGTGTCCCGACAAGAATCACGCGCGAGATGATGCAACGAAAACGGTGAGTTTACAGGATTCAGCAATTATACAAGACATTATACGACTCACCGCAATGCTGTATTAACGCCTAATAATATTGTTGCAGCAGGAACTGGCGGTACTGGCAGTAGGTGTCGTACATCGGGTCTTCTATACAGATGTCCTCGAGGTGGGGAAGATCTGGCAGAGTTGCTGCTGCTCGGTTCGGGACGACATTAGTGGCCTTGGATGCTGGCCGCAAGACGACACGTTGATGAGTTGGCAGAGGGACGTCACTGACGATTCGGCAACGGACCCTGGGAACGATGATCGTGTCTTGGCTGTCGTCGTCGGCTATGTCGATTACCTCAGGACGATCGACCGGATGCAGAACTGGCGTCGGAGCTCGCGAGAGGTCCGCGTGGTTGACCTCTTTAGGAGGGTTGCAAGGGCAACCGTATACAGAAACGTAATCGGACGCGTCACACGGAATGTGCTCGGTGGTTCCCAGAAGTTCGGTCCACTCGGTAGTGGCGATGATTTGTTCGAGCACCGCTTTATTTCTTAACGCGCGTCTCAACTTAGCAAGTTGATACTTGCGTCCCGCTCGACGTGGGCGTCGCATAGGTAAGGAATAGTATTGACGGAATATTAATAAGATAATGAAAATGAACTTCCATTTGTTGTTAACCTTTTAGGTAGTTAACTCGCTTCACTTCTATAGTGGCGGCTCAGCGTTTCCACTGCGCTCTTTAGACCAATTCTAGACGTGGCACGAGAACTTCTCTATGACTCGCTTCAAATTCCTTATTGGCGGCTCAGCGTTTCCACTGCGCACTTTAGACCAAGTCCGGATATGTCACGAGTTTAATATATTCGATGCAAGAACTGAATTGGAAGATGGTGTTGAACTAACACAAGAATAACAAGATCGAAGCACTGGTATAACAACGATATATTAAATAAGAACTGGTAAGTACACTGGTATACAATATGTAAGTAATATTATAATAGGAGTAGTAATTGGATTAATGAATAATGGATATTGTAATATGTTATAGGAATAACGTATGAGAATTAGGACTTGAGTTGAGTTGAGTTAGAGTTGGAATTGGAATTGGAATTAGGAGTGAAGGATCGACACACTTCACTATCGCGGAGCTAGACTGAACACGTCTGCTCTTGAAGTCGGAAGAAGCCGGACTGGCACGTCCGTGCGAGTCGCTCGCTTGGAGCGGACCGTTCGAGTCGCTGTCTGGAGGCGGACTGATGCAAGCGTCCGCTCTGCCTTGCCTCCTTCGGTCGGAGTGGGGATAGCTGACGCTGCAGTCTCTTTGTTCTTCAGTCGTCGGAGTGGGAGAACCGCTGACGCAGCAGCGTCTTTGCTCCCGGGGACTGCACGTGCATTTCTGCTGACGCTGCAGTCTCGTGGCTGTCCTATTGCCCTCTACGAGCGTGGGACTGCTGATGCAGCAGTCTTTGGATTTCTCGACGTTTCTAGAAGCTTCTAGATGCTTCCAGAGTGATGCAATACTTTATTGCATTATGTGTCGTGGTGATGGGTTGAAACTGAGGTAAGGTGTTGATCAAGGTGAAGTTATGGTGATGGGTAGAGACGGAGATAAGGATTAGAACAATAGAATAATGAGATCTTAATGCTATGCTCTTATGTCTAGGGGACGGTGTGTGGATCTTATGCAGATCAGACCTTGTATACATAGTGTGTGTACAAGGCCAACGTCGTACATCGGACGACGTAACACCTCCCAACGCGGAAAAGAAATTTCTTACAAGGAAGAAATTTCTCGCTCAACACCCGACATCACACTCATTCATGCGACGCATCGTCCGGGGGTACTCCGCGCAGGGAGCACAGTTGTCACGTCCGTCACTGTGTTTTTGTTACAGGTACCAAGAGAGAGAAAAGGATGGCACTCAAGAACAGTGACAGACGGACGGTGGATATATGACAAGTAATTGAGGAGTGGTCTTTCGTGCCGAGACAGCCGCGGGCTGTCATATGCACTAGGACAACCGATATTGCTATGGATGCAGTCAAGAAGAGAACGTCCGACGCGGTTACAAGAAGTGTCCGACAAGAATCACGCGCGAGGTGATGCAACGAAAACGGTGAGTTTACAGGATTCAGCAATTATACAAGACATTATACGACTCACCGCAATGCTGTATTAACGCCTAATAATATTGTTGCAGCAGGAACTGGCGGTACTGACAGTAGGTGTGGTACATCGGGTCTTCTATACAGATGTCCTCGAGGTGGGGAAGATCTGGCAGAGTTGCTGCTGCTCGGTTCGGGACGACATTAGTGGCCTTGGATGCTGGCCGCAAGACGACACGTTGATGAGTTGGCAGAGGGACGTCACTGATGATTCGGCAACGGACCCTGGGAACGATGATCGTGTCTCGGCTGTCGTCGTCGTCGGCTATGTCGATCACCTCTGGACAATCGACCGGATGTAGAACTGGCGTCGGAGCTCGCGAGAGGTCCGCGTGGTTGACCTCTTTAGGAGGGTTGCAAGGGCAACCGTATACAGAAACGTAATCGGACGCGTCACACGGAATGTGCTCGGTGGTTCCCAGAAGTTCTGTCCACTCGGTAGTGGCAATGATTAGATCGAGCACCGCTTTATTTCTCAACGCGCGTCTCAATTTAGCAAGTTGATACTTGCGTCCCGCTCGACGTGGGCGTCGCATGGGTAAGGAATAGTAATGATGGAATATTAATAATATAATGAAAATGAACTTCCACTTGTTATTAACCTTTTTGGTAGTTAACTCGCTTCACGTCTATAGTGGCGGCTCAGCGTTTCCACTGCGCACTTTAGACCAATTCTAGACGTGGCACGAGAACTTCTCTATGACTCGCTTCAAATTCTTATTGGCGGCTCAGCGTTTCCACTGCGCACTTTAGACCAAGTCCGGATATGTCACGAGTTTAATATATTCGATGCAAGAACTGAATTGGAAGATGGTGTTGAACTAACACAAGAATAACAAGATCGAAGCACTGGTATAACAACGATATATTAAATAGAACTGGTAAGTACACTGGTATACAATATGTAAGTAGTATTATAATAGAAGTAGTAATTGGATTAATGAATAATGGATATAGTAATATGTTATAGGAATAATGTATGAGAATTAGGACTTGAGTTGAGTTGAGTTAGAGTTGGAATTGGAATTGGAATTAGGAGTGAAGGATCGACACACTTCACTATCGCGGAGCTAGACTGAACACGTCTGCTCTTGAAGCCGGAAGAAGCCGGACTGGCGGCTGAGGCCAGGTAGGCACGTCTGTGCGAGTCGCTGGCTGAAGACGGACTGCTCGAGTCGCGAGATAGAGGCGGACTGATGCAAGCGTCCGCTCTGCCTTGCCTCCTTCGGTCGGAGTGGGGATAGCTGACGCTGCAGTCTCTTTGTTCTTCAGTCGTCGGAGTGGGAGAACCGCTGACGCAGCAGCGTCTTTGCTCCCGGGGACTGCACGTGCATTTCTGCTGACGCTGCAGTCTCGTGGCTGTCCTATTGCCCTCTACGAGCGTGGGACTGCTGATGCAGCAGTCTTTGGACTTCTCGACGTTTCTAGAAGCTTCTAGATGCCTCCAGAGTGATGCAATACTTTATTGCATTATGTGTCGTGGTGATGGGTTGAAACTGAGGTAAGGTGTTGATCGAGGTGAAGTTATGGTGATGGGTAGAGACGGAGATAAGGATTAGAACAATACAATAATGAGATCTTAATACTATGCTCTTATGTCTAGGGGACGGTGTGTGGATCTTATGCAGATCAGACCTTGTATACATAGTGTGTGTACAAGGCCAACGTCGTACATCGGACGACGTAACACCTCCCAACGCGGAAAAGAAATTTCTTACAAAGAAGAAATTTCTCGCTCAACACTCGATCTCACACTCATTCATGCGACGCATCGTCCGGAGGTACTCCGCGCAGGGAGCACAGTTCTCGGCGAGTATTTCCTATATTTGTACGAAACACTGGTCGCACTGAAATGTTGTCGGTGTCGGCACGTGGGGCTGGGGCTGGTTTTGTAATGTCTGACAAGTCGTATTCGCAATGTTCATTTTTCGACTGTCTTTTCTCGGGGTTTAGGGTGGGTGGGGAATCACTTTGTTCACTAACACTTTCACTTGCACTTTTGTCTTTTCTTATCTGCGTCCAGATGAGTGTCACGTTTCGCTGACGCGGGTTTTGCGTTGGATTATTCGGCGCACGCTTGAGTTTGTTTGCATGTACAATCTTAAAATGGTTCCCTACTTTAATTTTTACATTGTTTGAGTCTAGGATGTCGCAAATTTCGTGAGGACCCGTATATTGCGCATCGAATTTGCCCTTGCAGGGTTCTTTGAGTAGGAATACCTGTTCTATATCTTCCGGTGGTCGAAGGAGATTTTGCCGATGCTGGGCTTCGAATTTCGCTCGCTTATTCCCATAGGGGTATCCTTTATCGCGAGGGTACTCGGATTTATATTTCTTTCTTCCTGACGCGTATTTCGCTGTAGCGCAGAGATTAATTTTATCGTATTTGTTTCGCTTCGCATGGCAACGTGCAGATGGAAGTTGAAAGGAATCGAGTTTCTGTGGATCATCAAAGATATGATTTCGAAGTAAGTTATGAAGTTCTTTTACTTTGGAGACTTTGATATCCTTCTCTGGTTTAGAACTGTCACTGGATTTATCGTGCAGTATAGAACAGACCTGCTTACATATGGGTCTTGAAGATCTTTGATTGTCGTAGGAATGGAGTTGGTCTTGGAATTGATCGGGCTGGTTACCGGAGTTAGAATAAGGATCGGGCTGGTTACCGGAGTTAGAATAAGAATCGGGCTGGTTACCGGAGTTAGTATGAGAATCGGGCTGGTTACCGGAGTTAGTATGAGAATCGGGCTGGTTACCGGAGTTAGTAATGTCGGGATGGTTACCGAATGCGTCGGGATGATACCCGGAATTAGAAAGGTCGGGATGGTTACCGAATGCGTCGGGATAGTTCCCGGAATTAGAAAGGTCGGGATGGTTACCGAATGCGTCGGGATGGTTCCCGGAATTAGAAAGGTCGGGATGGTTACCGAATACGTCGGGGTGGTTCCCGGAATTAGAAAGGTCGGGATGGTTACCGAATACGTCGGGATGGTTCCCGGAATTAGAAAGGTCGGGATGGTTACCGAATACGTCGGGATAGTACCCGGAAGTAGAAAGGTCGGAAGAGTACGACTCGATTTCTTCCATCTCCAATGGGGGCAATCGAAATGAAACTCTTTCCGACGAGGTGTTAAAGCACCGGAGGCTCGCTTTGCCTTTACGATTGGTGACGACGCAGTCACCCAGGAATACATCCGGCGCTACGTTAACACGGCGGATATATCCCTGTTTAGGTCCTTCAACGTCGACCGCTATGCACGCAACGGTACGAGGTTCGAGGACGAATTCTTCGGAGTTCGGAGGAGTCTTTGTTCGGACTCGATCCTCACGCTCCACGATCCGACTTCTCGCAGTGTACTCCGATATCTCTCGAGTCTCCTTCGATTCCGGCCGGCTTTTCACGGCGTTTTTCTCTAGGGAGTACTCGATCGAATCCCGAGGAGGCATTGAAATAACCTCCGTCACCGGAGCTCTGCAAGGTGTGACCGCGGGTGCACGAGGATTTGAGGAAGACACTCGAACGTTCCTTGCCGAATGTTCCTCACGCTTGGCGGCTGGAGTTTTAACGAGATCGTTGGTCATAGACGAAGGCATTGAAATAACCTCTGCTGCCAATTTATCGCGAGGCTCAGCCGTGGGCGCGCGAGGGTTCGAGAAGGGGACCCGAATGTTTCCTATACTAATGTATTCGTTCGCAAAGGAGATCTCGGCTCCTGTTCTGAAGAAGGGAGAACCGAGGATTCCGTCGATGTTAATTGGGAAGTTTTCTTCCAAGACATGAAATTCGATAGGGTTTTGACCCTGTAAGTGTATTTTAATTTGACCGAGAGTTGGAATGGATCCCTCGGTTATTCCTTGGACTTCTATAGTGTTCGTATGATCTATAGGTAGATTTGGTTCTAGACTTGACGCACGAATTAAATTGATCTCCGAACCCGTGTCCAACAAAAATTCACACTTCTTTTGTAATTGAGGGGCGGAGATTTTTACGCGCGGAATTGGTGAGTCTGCAGCAAGATTTACTGCTGAGACGAATCGTCGGACTGGTCGTTCGTCCGGATAGTCGTTTGGGTGCGGGCTGTAGTTTGAGTTGAAGATGCGGCCTCCCGCCTTGGGTTGGCTTCGGTCGGGAGGCCGGACTCGTTTCCCGACCTCCTATTATTATTAAAAGCGCGCTTACGGCACTCGTGAATATCGTGCCCGGGGACTTTGCAGTAGTTGCAAAACTTGTTAGGGCTTGAGGGGCGATCTGTGCGACCATCGCGGTACGTGTTTTGGTCGCGAGGATTATTTTCCCATCGCCGTTGCGGCGTCGGGGAGCGATAAGAGTCCCGGTTTGAGTTTCTCGAGGACTGCTGAGACAAGTCCGGTCTGTTATCGCGGCGTTCTTGAGTTCGCTCTGGAATGTCACGAGCGGACTCGTACGTGGAACGCTGGCGATACGGCCGGTTATCAGAGAAGCTGACTCGGTTTTCTTCGCGGATCAGTTCTCGTCGACGAGTCTGGTCTGACTCATACTGCCTGTAAGCAGAGATGGCTGCTTCGAAAACAGTGGCAGGATTTCGCGAAGGGCAATGAAGCACTTCGGCACGCAGCTGGGGAAGGAGACCTCGTAGAAAACAATCTACTACGAAGCGATCTAGTTCTTCGTAATCAAGGCCAATATCTGTGGCATCTTGAATCGCGGTTCGAAGGTCTTTAACGCGATTGATGAAGTCTAAGATGTGCTCGTTTGGAGCTTGGAGTACACTCGCGAGATCGCCACGGTACTGGTCAACGAATTTGTATGGGCCCAGTACTGTTCGTAATTTCTCGCATAGTGCAGAAATTGTGAATATGTGCTGGCCTTCTATAGCGGCATAAGCACGATCGTGGAGTTTATTGCAGAGCAATTTCGTGAGGGCACGCTCTGCAGTGGCCGGTACGGTGTCACGCGCGCGTTTGCATGCACGTATGAATTGTAGGACGGAAGACGAAGTACCGTCGAATCTAGGGACAAGCTCGGCGGCTTGTTTTAGAGCGAAATTACCAGTAGGTTCATACTGTGGGATTTCGCGTGGCTCTGGCGGTGAAGGTTCCCGCATATTAGAGACGTTACTAGGGCCTGGTGTAGGCGATTGTTGACGTAGGGTTTGACTCGTGATTTGGATGTTATGAAGCTCTTTTCGTATTTCGTCGAGCATATTCTTTTGGTTTTGTGCGTCTTCTTCATATTTGAGACGCAATTTGGCAATAAAATCAGTTTCTTCTTTGAGATATTGCTCTCTACGGGCGAGGTCTTGCGCATAAAGGAGTAACTCTTCCTCGGTCATTGGGGGAAGGTCTGCGTTAGGATCTGCTTGGAGATCCCTTTGAGATCGCGTGATTGGGCGAGACATTTTGGAGGATATAAATGAGATTTAAAATGTGAATTTCGCACTGACACGCGTCGGAGCTTATTAATGCAAATATCGGCGACCACTTCGATGTCCTACCGACTGCGCCAAATTTGTCACGTCCGTCACTGTGTTTTTGTTACAGGTACCAAGAGAGAGAAAAGGATGGCACTCAAGAACAGTGACAGACGGACGGTGGATATATGACAAGTAATTGAGGAGTGGTCTTTCGTGCCGAGACAGCCGCGGGCTGTCATATGCACTAGGACAACCGATATTGCTATGGATGCAGTCAAGAAGAGAACGTCCGACGCGGTTACAAGAAGTGTCCGACAAGAATCACGCGCGAGGTGATGCAACGAAAACGGTGAGTTTACAGGATTCAGCAATTATACAAGACATTATACGACTCACCGCAATGCTGTATTAACGCCTAATAATATTGTTGCAGCAGGAACTGGCGGTACTGACAGTAGGTGTGGTACATCGGGTCTTCTATACAGATGTCCTCGAGGTGGGGAAGATCTGGCAGAGTTGCTGCTGCTCGGTTCGGGACGACATTAGTGGCCTTGGATGCTGGCCGCAAGACGACACGTTGATGAGTTGGCAGAGGGACGTCACTGATGATTCGGCAACGGACCCTGGGAACGATGATCGTGTCTCGGCTGTCGTCGTCGTCGGCTATGTCGATCACCTCTGGACAATCGACCGGATGTAGAACTGGCGTCGGAGCTCGCGAGAGGTCCGCGTGGTTGACCTCTTTAGGAGGGTTGCAAGGGCAACCGTATACAGAAACGTAATCGGACGCGTCACACGGAATGTGCTCGGTGGTTCCCAGAAGTTCTGTCCACTCGGTAGTGGCAATGATTAGATCGAGCACCGCTTTATTTCTCAACGCGCGTCTCAATTTAGCAAGTTGATACTTGCGTCCCGCTCGACGTGGGCGTCGCATGGGTAAGGAATAGTAATGATGGAATATTAATAATATAATGAAAATGAACTTCCACTTGTTATTAACCTTTTTGGTAGTTAACTCGCTTCACGTCTATAGTGGCGGCTCAGCGTTTCCACTGCGCACTTTAGACCAATTCTAGACGTGGCACGAGAACTTCTCTATGACTCGCTTCAAATTCCTTATTGGCGGCTCAGCGTTTCCACTGCGCACTTTAGACCAAGTCCGGATATGTCACGAGTTTAATATATTCGATGCAAGAACTGAATTGGAAGATGGTGTTGAACTAACACAAGAATAACAAGATCGAAGCACTGGTATAACAACGATATATTAAATAGAACTGGTAAGTACACTGGTATACAATATGTAAGTAGTATTATAATAGAAGTAGTAATTGGATTAATGAATAATGGATATAGTAATATGTTATAGGAATAATGTATGAGAATTAGGACTTGAGTTGAGTTGAGTTAGAGTTGGAATTGGAATTGGAATTAGGAGTGAAGGATCGACACACTTCACTATCGCGGAGCTAGACTGAACACGTCTGCTCTTGAAGCCGGAAGAAGCCGGACTGGCGGCTGAGGCCAGGTAGGCACGTCTGTGCGAGTCGCTGGCTGAAGACGGACTGCTCGAGTCGCGAGATAGAGGCGGACTGATGCAAGCGTCCGCTCTGCCTTGCCTCCTTCGGTCGGAGTGGGGATAGCTGACGCTGCAGTCTCTTTGTTCTTCAGTCGTCGGAGTGGGAGAACCGCTGACGCAGCAGCGTCTTTGCTCCCGGGGACTGCACGTGCATTTCTGCTGACGCTGCAGTCTCGTGGCTGTCCTATTGCCCTCTACGAGCGTGGGACTGCTGATGCAGCAGTCTTTGGACTTCTCGACGTTTCTAGAAGCTTCTAGATGCCTCCAGAGTGATGCAATACTTTATTGCATTATGTGTCGTGGTGATGGGTTGAAACTGAGGTAAGGTGTTGATCGAGGTGAAGTTATGGTGATGGGTAGAGACGGAGATAAGGATTAGAACAATACAATAATGAGATCTTAATACTATGCTCTTATGTCTAGGGGACGGTGTGTGGATCTTATGCAGATCAGACCTTGTATACATAGTGTGTGTACAAGGCCAACGTCGTACATCGGACGACGTAACACAGTTCTCGGCGAGTATTTCCTATATTTGTACGAAACACTGGTCGCACTGAAATGTTGTCGGTGTCGGCACGTGGGGCTGGGGCTGGTTTTGTAATGTCCGACAAGTCGTATTCGCAATGTTCATTTTTCGACTGTCTTTTCTCGGGGTTTAGGGTGGGTGGGGAATCACTGGTGTCACTGTCACTTTTGTCTTTTCTTATCTGCGTCCAGATGAGTGTCACGTTTCGCTGACGCGGGGTTTGCGTTGGATTATTCGGCGCACGCTTGAGTTTGTTTGCATTGTTACGTCGTCCGATGTACGACGTTGGCCTTGTACACACACCATGTATACAAGGTCTGATCTGCATAAGATCCATACACCGTCCCCTAGACATAAGAGCATAGTATTAAGATCTCATTATTGTATTGTTCTAATCCTTATCTCCGTCTCTACCCATCACCATAACTTCACCTTGATCAACACCTTACCTCAGTTTCAACCCATCACCACGACACATAATGCAATAAAGTATTGCATCACTCTGGAAGCATCTAGACGCTTCTAGAAACGTCGAGAAGTCCAAAGACTGCTGCATCAGCAGTCCCACGCTCGTAGAGGGCAATAGGACAGCCACGAGACTGCACCGTCAGCAGAAATGCACGTGCAGTCCCCGGGAGCGAAGACGCTGCTGCGTCAGCGGTTCTCCCGCTCCGACGACTGAAGAACAAAGAGACTGCAGCGTCAGCTATCCCCACTCCGAACGAAGGAGGCAAGGCAGAGCGGGCGCTTGCATCAGTCCGCCTCCATCTCGCGACTCGAGCAGTCCGCCTTCAGCCAGCGACTCGCACACACGTGCCTACCTGGCCTCAGCCGCCAGTCCGGCTTCAAGAGCAGACGTGTTCAGTCTAGCTCCGCGAAAGTGAAGTGTGTCGATCCTTCACTCCTAATTCCAATTCCAATTCCAACTCTAACTCAACTCAACTCAAGTCCTAATTCTCATACATTATTCCTACAACATATTACTATATCCATTATTCATTAATCCAATTACTACTCCTATTATAATATTACTTACATATTGTATACCAGTGTACTTACCAGTTCTTATTTAATATATCGTTGTTATACCAGTGCTTCGATCTTGTTATTCTTGTGTTAGTTCAACACCATCTTCCAATTCAGTTCTTGCATCAAATATATTTAACTCGTGACATATCCGGACTTGGTCTAAAGTGCGCAGTGGAAACGCTGAGCCGCCAATAAGGAATTTGAAGCGAGTCATAGAGAAGTTCTCGTGCCACGTCTAGAATTGGTCTAAAGAGCGCAGTGGAAACGCTGAGCCGCCACTATAGACGTGAAGCGAGTTAACTACCTAAAAGGTTAATAACAAGTGGAAGTTCATTTTCATTATATTATTATTAATATTCCATCGTTACTATTCCTTACCTATGCGACGCCCACGTCGAGCGGGACGCAAGTATCAACTTGCTAAACTGAGACGCGCGTTAAGAAATAAAGCGGTGCTCGATCAAATCATTGCCACTACCGAGTGGACAGAACTTCTGGGAACCACCGAGCACATTCCGTGTGACGCGTCCGATTACGTTTCTGTATACGGTTGCCCGTGCAACCCTCCTAAAGAGGTCAACCACGCGGACCTCTCGCGAGCTCCGACGCCAGTTCTACATCCGGTCGATTGTCCAGAGGTGATCGACATAGCCGACGACGACGACAGCCGAGACACGATCATCGTTCCCAGGGTCCGTTGCCGAATCATCCGTGACGTTCCTCTGCCAGCTCATCAACGTGTCATCTTGCGACCAGCATCCAAGGCCACTAACGTCGTCCCGAACCGAGCAGCAGCAACTCTGCCAGATCTTCCCCACCTCGAGGACATCTGTATAGAAGACCCGATGTACGACACTTACTGTCAGTACCGCCAGTTCCTGCTGCAGCAATATTATTAGGCATTAATACAACATTGCGGTGAGTCGTATAATATCTTGTATAATTGCTGAATCCTGTAAACTCACCGTTTTCGTTGCATCATCTCGCGCGTGATTCTTGTCGGGACACTCCTTGTAACCGCGTCGGACGTTCTCTTCTTGACTGCATCCATAGCAATATCGGTTGTCCTAGTGCATATGACAGCCCGCGGCTGTCTCGGCACGAAAGACCACTCCTCATTTTAATCTTCATATCTCAACCGTCCGTCTGTCACTGTTCTCTTTTCTCTCTCCTGGTACCTGTAACAAAAACACAGTGACGGACGTGACAAATTTGGCGCAGTCGGTAGGACATCGAAGTGGTCGCCGATATTTGCATTAATAAGCTCCGACGCGTGTCAGTACGAAATTCACATTCTAAATCCCATTCATATCTTTCAAAATGTCTCGCCCAATCACGCGATCTCAAAGGGATCTCCGAGCAGATCCTAACGCAGACCTTCCTCCAATGACCGAGGAAGAGCTACTCCTTTATGCGCAAGACCTCGCCCGTAGAGAGCAATATCTCAAAGAGGAAACTGATTTTATTGCCAAATTGCGTCTCAAATATGAAGAAGACGCACAAAACCAAAAGAATATGCTCGACGAAATACGAAAAGAGCTTCATAACATCCAAATCACGAGTCAAAGCCTACGTCAACAATCGCCTACACCAGGCCCTAGTAACGTCTCTAATATGCGGGAACCTTCACCGCCAGAGCCACGCGAAATCCCACAGTATGAACCTACTGGCAATTTCGCTCTAAAACAAGCCGCCGAGCTTGTCCCTAGATTCGACGGAACTTCGTCTTCCGTCCTACAATTCATACGTGCATGCAAACGCGCGCGTGACACCGTACCGGCCACTGCAGAGCGTGCCCTCACAAAATTGCTCTGCAATAAACTCCACGATCGTGCTTATGCCGCTATAGAAGGCCAGCACATATTCACAATTTCTGCACTATGCGAGAAATTACGAACAGTACTGGGCCCATACAAATTCGTTGACCAGTACCGTGGCGATCTCGCGAGTGTACTCCAAGCTCCAAACGAGCACATCTTAGACTTCATCAATCGCGTTAAAGACCTTCGAACCGCGATTCAAGATGCCACAGATATTGGCCTTGATTACGAAGAACTAGATCGCTTCGTAGTAGATTGTTTTCTACGAGGTCTCCTTCCCCAGCTGCGTGCCGAAGTGCTTCATTGCCCTTCGCGAAATCCTGCCACTGTTTTCGAAGCAGCCATCTCTGCTTACAGGCAGTATGAGTCAGACCAGACTCGTCGACGAGAACTGATCCGCGAAGAAAAACGAGTCAGCTTCTCTGATAACCGGCCATATCGCCAGCGTTCCACGTACGAGTCCGCTCGTGACATTCCAGAGCGAACTCAAGAACGCCGCGATAACAGACCGGACTCGTCTCAGCAGTCCTCAAGAAACTTAAACCGGGACTCTTATCGCTCCCCGACGCCGCAACGGCGATGGGAAAATAATCCTCGCGACCAAAACACGTACCGCGATGGTCGCACAGATCGCCCCTCAAGCTCTAACAAATTTTGCAACTACTGCAAAGCCCCCGGGCACGATATTCACGAGTGCCGTAAGCGCACTTTCAATAATAATAGGAGGTCGGGAAACGAGTCCGGCCTCCCGACCGAAGCCAACCCAAGGCGGGAGGCCGCATCTTCAACTCAAACTACAGCCCGCACCCAAACAGCTATCCGGACGAACGACCAGTCCGACGATTCGTCTCAGCAGTAAATCTTGCTGCAGACTCACCAATTCCGCGCGTAAAAATCTCCGCCCCTCAATTACAAAAGAAGTGTGAATTTTTGTTGGACACGGGTTCGGAGATCAATTTAATTCGTGCGTCAAGTCTTGAACCAAATCTACCTATAGATCACACGAACATTATAGAAGTCCAAGGAATAACCGAGGGATCCATTCCAACTCTCGGTCAAATTAAAATACACTTACAGGGTCAAAACCCTATCGAATTTCATGTCTTGGAAGAAAACTTCCCAATTAACATCGACGGAATCCTCGGTTCTCCCTTCTTCAGAACAGGAGCCGAGATCTCCTTTGCGAATCAATCCATAACGATAGGAAACATTCGGGTTCCCTTCTCGAACCCTTGCGCGCCCACGGCTGAGCCTCGCGATAAATTGGCAGCAGAGGTTATTTCAATGCCTTCGTCTATGACCAACGATCTCGTTAAAACTCCAGCCGCCAAGCGTGAGGAACATTCGGCAAGGAACGTTCGAGTGTCTTCCTCAAATCCTCGTGCACCCGCGGTCAGACCTTGCAGAGCTCCGGTGACGGAGGTTATTTCAATGCCTCCTCGGGATTCGATCGAGTGCTCCCTAGAGAAAAACGCCGTGAAAAGCCGGCCGGAATCGAAGGAGACTCGAGAGATATCGGAGTACACTGCGAGAAGTCGGATCGTGGAGCGTGAGGATCGAGTCCGAACAAAGACTCCTCTGAAATCCGAAGAATTCGTCCTCGAACCTCGTACCGTTGCGTGCATAGCGGTCGACGTCGAAGGACCCAAACAGGGATATATCCGCCGTGTTAATGTAGCGCCGGATGTATTCCTGGGTGACTGCGTTGTCACCAATCGTAAAGGCAAAGCGAGCCTCCGGTGTTTTAACACCTCGTCGGAAAGAGTTTCATTTCGATTGCCCCCATTGGAGATGGAAGAAATCGAGTCGTACTCTTCCGACCTTTCTAATCCCGGGAACCATCCCGACGTATTCGGTAACCATCCCGACCTTTCTAATTCCGGGTATCACCCCGACGTATTCGGTAACCATCCCGACCTTTCCAATTCCGGGTATCATCCCGACGCATTCGGTAACCATCCCGACCTTTCTAATTCCGGGTACTATCCCGACGCATTCGGTAACCATCCCGACCTTTCTAATTCCGGGTATCGTCCCGACGTATTCGGTAACCATCCCGACATTACTAACTCCGGTAACCAGCCCGATTCTTATACTAACTCCGGTAACCAGCCCGATTCTTATTCTAACTCCGGTAACCAGCCCGATCATTATTCTAACTCCGGTAACCAGCCCGATCAATTCCAAGACCAACTCCATTCCTACGACAATCAAAGATCTTCAAGACCCATATGTAAGCAGGTCTGTTCTATACTGCACGATAAATCCAGCGACAGTTCTAAACCAGAGAAGGATATCAAAGCCTCCAAAGTAAAAGAACTTCATAACTTACTTCGAAATCATATCTTTGATGATCCACAGAATCTCGATTCCTTTCAACTTCCATCTGCACGTTGCCATGCGAAGCGAAACAAATACGATAAAATTAATCTCTGCGCTACAGCGAAATGCGCGTCAGCAAGAAAGAAATGTAAATCCGAATACCCTCGCGATAACGGATATCCCTATGAGAATAAGCGAGCGAAATTCGAAGCCCAGCATCGGCAAAATCTCCTTCGACCACCGGAAGATATAGAACAGGTATTCCTACTCAAAGAACCCTGCAAGGGCAAATTCGACGCGCAATATACGGGTCCACATGAAATCTGCGACATCTTAGACTCAAACAATGTGAAAATTAAAGTAGGTAACCATTTTAAGATTGTACATGCAAACAAACTCAAGCGTGCGCCGAATAATCTAACGCAAACCCCGCGTCATCGAAACGTGACACTCATCTGGACGCAGATAAGAAAAGACAAAAGTGACAGTGACACCAGTGATTCCCCACCCACCCAAAACCCAACTATGCAAAATGAACAAAGCGAAATAAGTTGCATAAAACCAGCCCCAACCCCACGTGCCGACACCGACAACATTTCAGTGCGACCAGTGTTTCGTACAAATATAGGAAATACTCGCCGAGAACTGTGCTCCCTGCGCGGAGTACCCCCGGACGATGCGTCGCATGAATGAGTGTGTGATCGAGTGTTGAGCGTGAAATTTCTTCCTTGTAAGAAATTTCTTTTCCGCGTTGGGAGGTGTTACGTCGTCCGATGTACGACGTTGGCCTTGTACACACACCATGTATACAAGGTCTGATCTGCATAAGATCCATACACCGTCCCCTAGACATAAGAGCATAGTATTAAGATCTCATTATTGTATTGTTCTAATCCTTATCTCCGTCTCTACCCATCACCATAACTTCACCTTGATCAACACCTTACCTCAGTTTCAACCCATCACCACGACACATAATGCAATAAAGTATTGCATCACTCTGGAAGCATCTAGACGCTTCTAGAAACGTCGAGAAGTCCAAAGACTGCTGCATCAGCAGTCCCACGCTCGTAGAGGGCAATAGGACAGCCACGAGACTGCACCGTCAGCAGAAATGCACGTGCAGTCCCCGGGAGCGAAGACGCTGCTGCGTCAGCGGTTCTCCCGCTCCGACGACTGAAGAACAAAGAGACTGCAGCGTCAGCTATCCCCACTCCGAACGAAGGAGGCAAGGCAGAGCGGGCGCTTGCATCAGTCCGCCTCCATCTCGCGACTCGAGCAGTCCGCCTTCAGCCAGCGACTCGCACAGACGTGCCTACCTGGCCTCAGCCGCCAGTCCGGCTTCAAGAGCAGACGTGTTCAGTCTAGCTCCGCGAAAGTGAAGTGTGTCGATCCTTCACTCCTAATTCCAATTCCAATTCCAACTCTAACTCAACTCAACTCAAGTCCTAATTCTCATACATTATTCCTACAACATATTACTATATCCATTATTCATTAATCCAATTACTACTCCTATTATAATATTACTTACATATTGTATACCAGTGTACTTACCAGTTCTTATTTAATATATCGTTGTTATACCAGTGCTTCGATCTTGTTATTCTTGTGTTAGTTCAACACCATCTTCCAATTCAGTTCTTGCATCAAATATATTTAACTCGTGACATATCCGGACTTGGTCTAAAGTGCGCAGTGGAAACGCTGAGCCGCCAATAAGGAATTTGAAGCGAGTCATAGAGAAGTTCTCGTGCCACGTCTAGAATTGGTCTAAAGAGCGCAGTGGAAACGCTGAGCCGCCACTATAGACGTGAAGCGAGTTAACTACCTAAAAGGTTAATAACAAGTGGAAGTTCATTTTCATTATATTATTATTAATATTCCATCGTTACTATTCCTTACCTATGCGACGCCCACGTCGAGCGGGACGCAAGTATCAACTTGCTAAACTGAGACGCGCGTTAAGAAATAAAGCGGTGCTCGATCAAATCATTGCCACTACCGAGTGGACAGAACTTCTGGGAACCACCGAGCACATTCCGTGTGACGCGTCCGATTACGTTTCTGTATACGGTTGCCCGTGCAACCCTCCTAAAGAGGTCAACCACGCGGACCTCTCGCGAGCTCCGACGCCAGTTCTACATCCGGTCGATTGTCCAGAGGTGATCGACATAGCCGACGACGACGACAGCCGAGACACGATCATCGTTCCCAGGGTCCGTTGCCGAATCATCCGTGACGTTCCTCTGCCAGCTCATCAACGTGTCATCTTGCGACCAGCATCCAAGGCCACTAACGTCGTCCCGAACCGAGCAGCAGCAACTCTGCCAGATCTTCCCCACCTCGAGGACATCTGTATAGAAGACCCGATGTACGACACTTACTGTCAGTACCGCCAGTTCCTGCTGCAGCAATATTATTAGGCATTAATACAACATTGCGGTGAGTCGTATAATATCTTGTATAATTGCTGAATCCTGTAAACTCACCGTTTTCGTTGCATCATCTCGCGCGTGATTCTTGTCGGGACACTCCTTGTAACCGCGTCGGACGTTCTCTTCTTGACTGCATCCATAGCAATATCGGTTGTCCTAGTGCATATGACAGCCCGCGGCTGTCTCGGCACGAAAGACCACTCCTCATTTTAATCTTCATATCTCAACCGTCCGTCTGTCACTGTTCTCTTTTCTCTCTCCTGGTACCTGTAACAAAAACACAGTGACGGACGTGACAGCATGTACAATCTTAAAATGGTTCCCTACTTTAATTTTTACATTGTTTGAGTCTAGGATGTCGCAAATTTCGTGAGGACCCGTATATTGCGCATCGAATTTGCCCTTGCAGGGTTCTTTGAGTAGGAATACCTGTTCTATATCTTCCGGTGGTCGAAGGAGATTTTGCCGATGCTGGGCTTCGAATTTCGCTCGCTTATTCCCATAGGGGTATCCGTTATCGCGAGGGTACTCGGATTTATATTTCTTTCTTGCTGACGCGTATTTCGCTGTAGCGCAGAGATTAATTTTATCGAATTCGTTTCGCTTCGCATGGCAACGTGCAGATGGAAGTTGAAAGGAATCGAGTTTCTGTGGATCATCAAAGATATGATTTCGAAGTAAGTTATGAAGTTCTTTTACTTTGGAGGCTTTGATATCCTTCTCTGGTTTAGAACTGTCACTGGGTTTATTGTGCAATATAGAACAGACCTGCTTACATATGGGTCTTGAAGATCTTTGATTGTCGTAGGAATGGAGTTGGTCTTGGAATTGATCGGGCTGGTTACCGGAGTTAGTATAAAAGTCGGGCTGGTTACCGGAGTTAGTATAAAGATCGGGCTGGTTACCGGAGTTAGAATAAGAATCGGGCTGGTTACCGGAGTTAGAATAAGAATCGGGCTGGTTACCGGAGTTAGTATGAGAATCGGGCTGGTTACCGGAGTTAGAATAAGAATCGGGCTGGTTACCGGAGTTAGTATAAGAATCGGGCTGGTTACCGGAGTTAGTAAGGTCGGGATGGTTACCGAATGCGTCGGGATGATACCCGGAAGTAGAATGGTCGGGATGGTTACCGAATACGTCGGGATGGTTCCCGGAATTAGAAAGGTCGGGATGGTTACCGAATACGTCGGGATGATACCCGGAATTAGAAAGGTCGGAAGAGTACGACTCGATTTCTTCCATCTCCAATGGGGGCAATCGAAATGAAACTCTTTCCGACGAGGTGTTAAAACACCGGAGGCTCGCTTTGCCTTTACGATTGGTGACAACGCAGTCACCCAGGAATACATCCGGCGCTACATTAACACGGCGGATATATCCCTGTTTGGGTCCTTCGACGTCGACCGCTATGCACGCAACGGTACGAGGTTCGAGGACGAATTCTTCGGATTTCGGAGGAGTCTTTGTTCGGACTCGATCCCCACGCTCCACGATCCGACTTCTCGCAGTGTACTCCGATATCTCTCGAGTCTCCTTCGATTCCGGCCGGCTTTTCACGGCGTTTTTCTCTAGGGAGTACTCGATCGAATCCCGAGGAGGCATTGAAATAACCTCCGTCACCGGGGCTCTGCAAGGTCTGACCGCGGGTGCACGAGGATTTGAGGAAGACACTCGAACGTTCCTTGCCGAATGTTCCTCACGCTTGGCGGCTGGAGTTTTAACGAGATCGTTGGTCATAGACGAAGGCATTGAAATAACCTCTGCTGCCAATTCATCGCGAGGCTCAGCCGTGGGCGCGCAAGGGTTCGAGAAGGGAACCCGAATGTTTCCTATTGTAATGTATTCATTCGCAAAGGAGATCTCGGCTCCTGTTCTGAAGAAGGGAGAACCGAGGATTCCGTCGATGTTAATTGGGAAGTTTTCTTCCAAGACATGAAATTCGATAGGGTTTTGACCCTGTAAGTGTATTTTAATCTGACCGAGAGTTGGAATGGATCCCTCGGTTATTCCTTGGACTTCTATAGTGTTCGTATGATCTATAGGTAGATTTGGTTCTAGACTTGACGCACGAATTAAATTGATCTCCGAACCCGTGTCTAACAAAAATTCACACTTCTTTTGTAATTGAGGGGCGGAGATTTTTACGCGCGGGATTGGTGAGTCTACAGCAAGATTTACTGCTGAGACGAATCGTCGGACTGGTCGTTCGTCCGGATAGCCGTTTGGGTGCGGGCTGTAGTTTGGTTTGAAGATGCGGCCTCCCGCCTGGGGTTGGCTTCGGTCGGGAGGCCGGACTCGTTTCCCGACCTCCTATTATTATTAAAAGCGCGCTTACGGCACTCGTGAATATCGTGCCCGGGGACTTTGCAATAGTTGCAAAATTTGTTAGGGCTTGAGGGGCGATCTGTGCGACCATCGCGGTACGTGTTTTGGTCGCGAGGATTATTTTCCCATCGCCCTTGCGGCGTCGGGGAGCGATAAGAGTCCCGGTTTGAGTTTCTCGAGGACTGCTGAGACGAGTCCGGTCTGTTATCGCGGCGTTCTTGAGTTCGCTCTGGAATGTCACGAGCGGACTCGTACGTGGAACGCTGGCGATACGGCCGGTTATCAGAGAAGCTGACTCGTTTTTCTTCGCGGATCAGTTCTCGTCGACGAGTCTGGTCTGACTCATACTGCCTGTAAGCAGAGATGGCTGCTTCGAAAACAGTGGCAGGATTTCGCGAAGGGCAATGAAGCACTTCGGCACGCAGCTGGGGAAGGAGACCTCGTAGAAAACAATCTACTACGAAGCGATCTAGTTCTTCGTAATCAAGGCCAATATCTGTGGCATCTTGAATCGCGGTTCGAAGGTCTTTGACGCGATTGATGAAGTCTAAGATGTGCTCGTTTGGAGCTTGGAGTACACTCGCGAGATCGCCACGGTACTGGTCCACGAATTTGTATGGGCCCAGCACTGTACGTAACTTTTCGCATAGTGCAGAAATTGTGAATATGTGCTCGCCTTCTATAGCGGCATAAGCACGATCGTGGAGTTTATTGCAGAGCAATTTCGTGAGGGCACGCTCTGCAGTGGCCGGTACGGTGTCACGCGCGCGTTTGCATGCACGTATGAATTGCAGGACGGAAGACGAAGTTCCGTCGAATCTTGGGACAAGCTCGGCGGCTTGTTTTAGAGCGAAATTACCAGTAGGTTCATACTGTGGGATTTCGCGTGGCTCTGGCGGTGAAGGTTCCCGCATATTAGAGACGTTACTAGGGCCTGGTGTAGGCGTTTGTTGACGTAGGGTTTGACTCGTGATTTGGATGTTATGAAGCTCTTTTCGTATTTCGTCGAGCATATTCTTTTGGTTTTGTGCGTCTTCTTCATATTTGAGACGCAATTTGGCAATAAAATCAGTTTCTTCTTTGAGATATTGCTCTCTACGGGCGAGGTCTTGTGCGTATAGGAGTAGCTCTTCCTCGGTCATTGGAGGAAGGTCTGCGTTAGGATCTGCTCGGAGATCCTTTTGAGATCGCGTGATTGGGCGAGACATTTTGAAAGATATAAATGGGATTTAAGAAATGTGAACTTCGTACTGACACGCGTCGGGGCTTATTAATGCAAATATCGGCGACCACTTCGATGTCCTACCGACTGCGCCAAATTTGTCACGTCCGTCACTGTGTTTTTGTTACAGGTACCAGGAGAGAGAAAAGAGAACAGTGACAGACGGACGGTTGAGATATTATGATTAAAATGAGGAGTGGTCTTTCGTGCCGAGACAGCCGCGGGCTGTCATATGCACTAGGACAACCGATATTGCTATGATGCAGTCAAGAAGAGAACGTCCGACGCGGTTACAAGGAGTGTCCCGACAAGAATCGCGCGCGAGAGGATGCAACGAGAACGGTGAGTTTACAGGATTCAGCAATTATACAAGACATTATACGACTCACCGCAATGCTGTATTAACGCCTAATAATATTGTTGCAGCAGGAACTGGCGGTACTGGCAGTAGGTGTCGTACATCGGGTCTTCTATACAGATGTCCTCGAGGTGGGGAAGATCTGGCAGAGTTGCTGCTGCTCGGTTCGGGACGACATTAGTGGCCTTGGATGCTGGCCGCAAGACGACACGTTGATGAGTTGGCAGAGGGACGTCACTGACGATTCGGCAACGGACCCTGGGAACGATGATCGTGTCTTGGCTGTCGTCGTCGGCTATGTCGATTACCTCAGGACGATCGACCGGATGCAGAACTGGCGTCGGAGCTCGCGAGAGGTCCGCGTGGTTGACCTTGTTACGTCGTCCGATGTACGACGTTGGCCTTGTACACACACTATGTATACAAGGTCTGATCTGCATAAGATCCATACACCGTCCCCTAGACATAAGAACATAGTATTAAGATCTCATTATTCTATTGTTCTAATCCTTATCTCCGTCTCTACCCATCACCATAACTTCACCTTGATCAACACCTTACCTCAGTTTCAACCCATCACCACGACACATAATGCAATAAAGTATTGCATCACTCTGGAAGCATCTAGAAGCTTCTAGAAACGTCGAGAAGTCCAAAGACTGCTGCATCAGCAGTCCCACGCTCGTAGAGGGCAATAGGACAGCCACGAGACTGCAGCGTCAGCAGAAATGCACGTGCAGTCCCCGGGAGCAAAGACGCTGCTGCGTCAGCGGTTCTCCCACTCCGACGACTGAAGAACAAAGAGACTGCAGCGTCAGCTATCCCCACTCCGACCGAAGGAGGCAAGGCAGAGCGAACGCTTGCATCAGTCCGCCTCCGACCGGCGACTCGAGCAGTCGTGCCAACCTGGCCTCAGCCGCCAGTCCGGCTTCAAGAGCAGACGTGTTCAGTCTAGCTCCGCGATAGTGAAGTGTGTCGATCCTTCACTCCTAATTCCAATTCCAATTCCAACTCTAACTCAACTCAACTCAAGTCCTAATTCTCATACATTATTCCTATAACATATTACTATATCCATTATTCATTAATCCAATTACTACTTCTATTATAATACTACTTACATATTGTATACCAGTGTACTTACCAGTTCTTATTTAATATATCGTTGTTATACCAGTGCTTCGATCTTGTTATTCTTGTGTTAGTTCAACACCATCTTCCAATTCAGTTCTTGCATCGAATATATTAAACTCGTGACATATCCGGACTTGGTCTAAAGTGCGCAGTGGAAACGCTGAGCCGCCAATAAGGAATTTGAAGCGAGTCATAGAGAAGTTCTCGTGCCACGTCTAGAATTGGTCTAAAGTGCGCAGTGGAAACGCTGAGCCGCCACTATAGACGTGAAGCGAGTTAACTACCAAAAAGGTTAATAACAAGTGGAAGTTCATTTCATTATATATTATTAATATTCCATCATTACTATTCCTTACCCATGCGACGCCCACGTCGAGCGGGACGCAAGTATCAACTTGCTAAATTGAGACGCGCGTTAAGAAATAAAGCGGTGCTCGATCAAATCGTTGCCACTACCGAGTGGACAGAACTTCTGGGAACCACCGAACACATTCCGTGTGACGCGTCCGATTACGTTTCTGTATACGGTTGCCCTTGCAACCCTCCTAAAGAGGTCAACCACGCGGACCTCTCGCGAGCTCCGACGCCAGTTCTACATCCGGTTGATTGTCCAGAGGTGATCGACATAGCCGACGACGACGACAGCCGAGACACGATCATCGTTCCCAGGGTCCGTTGCCGAATCATCCGTGACGTTCCTCTGCCAGCTCATCAACGTGTCGTCTTGCGGCCAGCATCCAAGGCCACTAACGTCGTCCCGAACCGAGCAGCAGCAACTCTGCCGGATCTTCCCCACCTCGAGGACATCTGTATAGAAGATCCGATGTACGACACCTACTGTCAGTACCGCCAGTTCCTGCTGCAACACTATTATTAGGCGTTAATACAGCATTGCGGTGAGTCGTATAATGTCTTGTATAATTGCTGAATCCTGTAAACTCACCGTTCTCGTTGCATCCTCTCGCGCGCGATTCTTGTCGGGACACTCCTTGTAACCGCGTCGGACGTTCTTTTCTTGACTGCATCCATAGCAATATCGGTTGTCCTAGTGCATATGACAGCCCGCGGCTGTCTCGGCACGAAAGACCACTCCTCATTTTAATCATAATATCTCAACCGTCCGTCTGTCACTGTTCTCTTTTCTCTCTCCTGGTACCTGTAACAAAAACACAGTGACGGACGTGACAAATTTGGCGCAGTCGGTAGGACATCGAAGTGGTCGCCGATATTTGCATTAATAAGCCGACGCGTGTCAGTGCGAAATTCACATTTCTAAATCCCATTCATAGTTTTCAAAATGTCTCGCCCAATCACGCGATCTCAAAAGGATCTCCGAGCAGATCCTAACGCAGACCTTCCTCCAATGACCGAGGAAGAATTACTCCTTTATGCGCAAGACCTCGCCCGTAGAGAGCAATATCTTAAAGAGGAAACTGATTTTATTGCCAAATTGCGTCTCAAATATGAAGAAGACGCACAAAACCAAAAGAATATGCTCGACGAAATACGAAAAGAGCTTCATAACATCCAAATCACGAGTCAAACCCTACGTCAACAAACGCCTACACCAGGCCCTAGTAACGTCTCTAATATGCGGGAACCTTCACCGCCAGAGCCACGCGAAATCCCACAGTATGAACCTACTGGTAATTTCGCTCTAAAACAAGCCGCCGAGCTTGTCCCTAGATTCGACGGAACTTCGTCTTCCGTCCTGCAATTCATACGTGCATGCAAACGCGCGCGTGACACCGTACCGGCCACTGCAGAGCGTGCCCTCACAAAATTGCTCTGCAATAAACTCCACGATCGTGCTTATGCCGCTATAGAAGGCGAGCACATATCCACAATTTCTGCACTATGCGAGAAATTACGAACAGTACTGGGCCCATACAAATTCGTTGACCAGTACCGTGGCAATCTCGCGAGTGTACTCCAAGCTCCAAACGAGCACATCTTAGACTTCATCAATCGCGTTAAAGACCTTCGAACCGCGATTCAAGATGCCACAGATATTGGCCTTGATTACGAAGAACTAGATCGCTTCGTAGTAGATTGTTTTCTACGAGGTCTCCTTCCCCAGCTGCGTGCCGAAGTGCTTCATTGCCCTTCGCGAAATCCTGCCACTGTTTTCGAAGCAGCCATCTCTGCTTACAGGCAGTATGAGTCAGACCAGACTCGTCGACGAGAACTGATCCGCGAAGAAAAACGAGTCAGCTTCTCTGATAACCGGCCGTATCGCCCGCGTTCCACGTACGAGTCCCCTCGTGACATTCCAGAGCGAACTCAAGAACGCCGTGATAACAGACCGGATTCGTCTCAGCAGTCCTCAAGAAACTCAAACCGGGACTCTTATCGCTCCCCGACGCCGCAACGGCGATGGGAAAACAATCCTCGCGACCAAAACACGTACCGCGATGGTCGCACAGATCGCCCCTCAAGCCCTAACAAATTTTGCAACTACTGCAAAGTCCCCGGGCACGATATTCACGAGTGCCGTAAGCGCACTTTTAATAATAATAGGAGGTCGGGAAACGAGTCCGGCCTCCCGACCGAAGCCAACCCCAGGCGGGAGGCCGCATCTTCAACCCAAACTACAGCCCGCACCCAAACAGCTATCCGGACGAACGACCAGTCCGACGATTCGTCTCAGCAGTAAATCTTGCTGCAGACTCACCAATTCCGCGCGTAAAAATCTCCGCCCCTCAATTACAAAAGAAGTGTGAATTTTTGTTGGACACGGGTTCGGAGATCAATTTAATTCGTGCGTCAAGTCTAGAACCAAATCTACCTATAGATCCTACGAACACTATAGAAGTCCAAGGAATAACCGAGGGATCCATTCCAACTCTCGGTCAAATTAAAATACACTTACAGGGTCAAAACCCTATTGAATTTCATGTCTTGGAAGAAAACTTCCCAATTAACATCGACGGAATCCTCGGTTCTCCCTTCTTCAGAACAGGAGCCGAGATCTCCTTTGCGAATCAATCCATAACGATAGGAAACATTCGGGTTCCCTTCTCGAACCCTTGCGCGCCCACGGCTGAGCCTCGCGATGAATTGGCAGCAGAGGTTATTTCAATGCCTTCGTCTATGACCAACGATCTCGTTAAAACTCCAGCCGCCGAGCGTGAGGAACATTCGGCAAGGAACGTTCGAGTGTCTTCCTCAAATCCTCGTGCACCCGCGGTCAGACCTTGCAGAGCTCCGGTGACGGAGGTTATTTCAATGCCTCCTCGGGATTCGATCGAGTACTCCCTAGAGAAAAACGCCGTGAAAAGCCGGCCGGAATCGAAGGAGACTCGAGAGATATCGGAGTACACTGCGAGAAGTCGGATCGTGGAGCGTGAGGATCGAGTCCGAACAAAGACTCCTCTGAAATCCGAAGAATTCGTCCTCGAACCTCGTACCGTTGCGTGCATAGCGGTCGACGTCGAAGGACCCAAACAGGGATATATCCGCCGTGTTAATGTAGCGCCGGATGTATTCCTGGGTGACTGCGTTGTCACCAATCGTAAAGGCAAAGCGAGCCTCCGGTGTTTTAACACCTCGTCGGAAAGAGTTTCATTTCGATTGCCCCCATTAGAGATGGAAGAAATCGAGTCGTACTCTTCCGACTTTTCTAATTCCGGGTATCATCCCGACGCATTCGGTAACCATCCCGACCTTTCTAATTCCGGGAACTATCCCGACGTATTCGGTAACCATCCCGACCTTTCTAACTCCGGTAACCATCCCGACGCATTCGGTAACCATCCCGACCTTTCTAACTCCGGTAACCAGCCCGATTCTTATACTAACTCCGGTAACCAGCCCGATTGTTATACTAACTCCGGTAACCAGCCCGATTCTTATACTAACTCCGGTAACCAGCCCGATCATTATTCTAACTCCGGTAACCATCCCGACGCATTCGGTAACCATCCCGACCTTTTCAATTCCGGTAACCATCCCGACGTATTCGGTAACCATCCCGACAATTTTAATCCAGAGTCCAAAGAAGACTCCCGCGAATTCAAACCTATGAAGGTTTATTCTACAAGCTCCGGTATCAAGTCCGATTGTTTCTATTCCGAGTCTAGGTTGAAAGGAAATGTCCCCGCCTTTGATTCTCTAAAGACGACAGAACGTCTACATAAAATAAAGCATAAAACTCTACCTCGTATAGACCGAGCATACGAGTCGATCATAAAAGATCATCCCGCGATAATTTCTAAATCAGAGTCAAAGAGAGTCTATATTTCATTTCAAAAACCTACCTCTGATTTTTCGCCGGAACATGATCTCTTCCAGTCTCAACGGTCAAGTATCCGTGCACCGCAAAGCGAGTTTCATCCATCTAGGAATTATACGTCTGTAAAATACGCGTCAGCAAAAAGGAGAAACAAATTTCGTATTATACTATACCTCTGCGATAACCCGCGAACATTGATTGTAGCGTCTCCTGCGATTTGCGATAAGAAACCCTCCCAGGAGATTTCATTACAGTCCTCCGCTGACGCGAAATTAGAATCCGCGATAATCACGCGTCCGGTCAACACCGATAAGCGAGCGAAATCCGAAACCCAGCGTCGACAGAATCTCCTTCCACCGCCGGAAGATACAGAACAAACAACAGCAGCACTTCGAAGAAGTTCCTACAGCCAGAATCCCAGTCTGTTCCCAGCCGCCTACCACATCGTGTCCAGTATCCACAAACACAATCAACATGTGCGGACACTTACAACCGGCGAGACCATCGGCGAACAAAGCCGGAGACTTCATCTACAGATACCAGGGAATATTCTGCTACAATGGCAGACACAGAATCTCCCTAAATGGCAGAGAACTATGCCTTGCCTGCAGCCTCACTGCGGTAGTCAGGAGGGTCATCGTATACACGCACGTTCTTACAAGGAAAAGGAAGAACGCATGCGACGCGTGTACAAAACCCATACTGAGGGAAACCCCAATATTGGAATGCATCCACTGCAGTTTCCTCCTCGCACTGGATCGGGCAGCAACAGACACTGCCAGAATAAGAAGAGAAAGAGGCGAAATTCTCACGGACGACGAAGAAGAGGACGAAAACTCAAGCACCTCTTCCTCGGACGAAGACACCAATACTCAAGCAAATTAGAGATGCAGAGTGTTTGTGCCAAAGCCGTAATCTCGTCACCTGAGACAAAAGTGACAGTGACACCAGTGATTCCCCACCCACCCAAAGCCCCAATTATGCAAAATGAACAAAGCGAAATAAGTTGCATAAAACCAGCCCCAGCCCCACGTGCCGACACCGACAACATTTCAGTGCGACCAGTGTTTCATACAAATATAGGAAATACTCGCCGAGAACTGTGCTCAGTGCGCGGAGTACCTCCGGACGATGCGTCGCATGAATGAGTGTGTGATCGAGTGTTGAGCGAGAAATTTCTTCCTTGTAAGAAATTTCTTTTCCGCGTTGGGAGGTGTTACGTCGTCCGATGTACGACGTTGGCCTTGTACACACACTATGTATACAAGGTCTGATCTGCATAAGATCCATACACCGTCCCCTAGACATAAGAACATAGTATTAAGATCTCATTATTCTATTGTTCTAATCCTTATCTCCGTCTCTACCCATCACCATAACTTCACCTTGATCAACACCTTACCTCAGTTTCAACCCATCACCACGACACATAATGCAATAAAGTATTGCATCACTCTGGAAGCATCTAGAAGCTTCTAGAAACGTCGAGAAGTCCAAAGACTGCTGCATCAGCAGTCCCACGCTCGTAGAGGGCAATAGGACAGCCACGAGACTGCAGCGTCAGCAGAAATGCACGTGCAGTCCCCGGGAGCAAAGACGCTGCTGCGTCAGCGGTTCTCCCACTCCGACGACTGAAGAACAAAGAGACTGCAGCGTCAGCTATCCCCACTCCGACCGAAGGAGGCAAGGCAGAGCGAACGCTTGCATCAGTCCGCCTCCGACCGGCGACTCGAGCAGTCGTGCCAACCTGGCCTCAGCCGCCAGTCCGGCTTCAAGAGCAGACGTGTTCAGTCTAGCTCCGCGATAGTGAAGTGTGTCGATCCTTCACTCCTAATTCCAATTCCAATTCCAACTCTAACTCAACTCAACTCAAGTCCTAATTCTCATACATTATTCCTATAACATATTACTATATCCATTATTCATTAATCCAATTACTACTTCTATTATAATACTACTTACATATTGTATACCAGTGTACTTACCAGTTCTTATTTAATATATCGTTGTTATACCAGTGCTTCGATCTTGTTATTCTTGTGTTAGTTCAACACCATCTTCCAATTCAGTTCTTGCATCGAATATATTAAACTCGTGACATATCCGGACTTGGTCTAAAGTGCGCAGTGGAAACGCTGAGCCGCCAATAAGGAATTTGAAGCGAGTCATAGAGAAGTTCTCGTGCCACGTCTAGAATTGGTCTAAAGTGCGCAGTGGAAACGCTGAGCCGCCACTATAGACGTGAAGCGAGTTAACTACCAAAAAGGTTAATAACAAGTGGAAGTTCATTTCATTATATATTATTAATATTCCATCATTACTATTCCTTACCCATGCGACGCCCACGTCGAGCGGGACGCAAGTATCAACTTGCTAAATTGAGACGCGCGTTAAGAAATAAAGCGGTGCTCGATCAAATCGTTGCCACTACCGAGTGGACAGAACTTCTGGGAACCACCGAACACATTCCGTGTGACGCGTCCGATTACGTTTCTGTATACGGTTGCCCTTGCAACCCTCCTAAAGAGGTCAACCACGCGGACCTCTCGCGAGCTCCGACGCCAGTTCTACATCCGGTTGATTGTCCAGAGGTGATCGACATAGCCGACGACGACGACAGCCGAGACACGATCATCGTTCCCAGGGTCCGTTGCCGAATCATCCGTGACGTTCCTCTGCCAGCTCATCAACGTGTCGTCTTGCGGCCAGCATCCAAGGCCACTAACGTCGTCCCGAACCGAGCAGCAGCAACTCTGCCGGATCTTCCCCACCTCGAGGACATCTGTATAGAAGATCCGATGTACGACACCTACTGTCAGTACCGCCAGTTCCTGCTGCAACACTATTATTAGGCGTTAATACAGCATTGCGGTGAGTCGTATAATGTCTTGTATAATTGCTGAATCCTGTAAACTCACCGTTCTCGTTGCATCCTCTCGCGCGCGATTCTTGTCGGGACACTCCTTGTAACCGCGTCGGACGTTCTTTTCTTGACTGCATCCATAGCAATATCGGTTGTCCTAGTGCATATGACAGCCCGCGGCTGTCTCGGCACGAAAGACCACTCCTCATTTTAATCATAATATCTCAACCGTCCGTCTGTCACTGTTCTCTTTTCTCTCTCCTGGTACCTGTAACAAAAACACAGTGACGGACGTGACAACCTCTTTAGGAGGGTTGCAAGGGCAACCGTATACAGAAACGTAATCGGACGCGTCACACGGAATGTGCTCGGTGGTTCCCAGAAGTTCGGTCCACTCGGTAGTGGCGATGATTTGTTCGAGCACCGCTTTATTTCTTAACGCGCGTCTCAACTTAGCAAGTTGATACTTGCGTCCCGCTCGACGTGGGCGTCGCATAGGTAAGGAATAGTATTGACGGAATATTAATAAGATAATGAAAATGAACTTCCATTTGTTGTTAACCTTTTAGGTAGTTAACTCGCTTCACTTCTATAGTGGCGGCTCAGCGTTTCCACTGCGCTCTTTAGACCAATTCTAGACGTGGCACGAGAACTTCTCTATGACTCGCTTCAAATTCCTTATTGGCGGCTCAGCGTTTCCACTGCGCACTTTAGACCAAGTCCGGATATGTCACGAGTTTAATATATTCGATGCAAGAACTGAATTGGAAGATGGTGTTGAACTAACACAAGAATAACAAGATCGAAGCACTGGTATAACAACGATATATTAAATAAGAACTGGTAAGTACACTGGTATACAATATGTAAGTAATATTATAATAGGAGTAGTAATTGGATTAATGAATAATGGATATTGTAATATGTTATAGGAATAACGTATGAGAATTAGGACTTGAGTTGAGTTGAGTTAGAGTTGGAATTGGAATTGGAATTAGGAGTGAAGGATCGACACACTTCACTATCGCGGAGCTAGACTGAACACGTCTGCTCTTGAAGTCGGAAGAAGCCGGACTGGCACGTCCGTGCGAGTCGCTCGCTTGGAGCGGACCGTTCGAGTCGCTGTCTGGAGGCGGACTGATGCAAGCGTCCGCTCTGCCTTGCCTCCTTCGGTCGGAGTGGGGATAGCTGACGCTGCAGTCTCTTTGTTCTTCAGTCGTCGGAGTGGGAGAACCGCTGACGCAGCAGCGTCTTTGCTCCCGGGGACTGCACGTGCATTTCTGCTGACGCTGCAGTCTCGTGGCTGTCCTTGTCACGTCCGTCACTGTGTTTTTGTTACAGGTACCAGGAGAGAGAAAAGAGAACAGTGACAGACGGACGGTTGAGATATTATGATTAAAATGAGGAGTGGTCTTTCGTGCCGAGACAGCCGCGGGCTGTCATATGCACTAGGACAACCGATATTGCTATGGATGCAGTCAAGAAAAGAACGTCCGACGCGGTTATAAGGAGTGTCCCGACAAGAATCGCGCGCGAGAGGATGCAACGAGAACGGTGAGTTTACAGGATTCAACAATTATACAAGATATTATACGACTCACCGCAATGTTGTATTAACGCCTAATAATATTGTTGCAGCAGGAACTGGCGGTACTGACAGTAGGTGTCGTACATCGGATCTTCTATACAGATGTCCTCGAGGTGGGGAAGATCTGGCAGAGTTGCTGCTGCTCGGTTCGGGACGACGTTAGTGGCCTTGGATGCTGGCCGCAAGACGACACGTTGATGAGCTGGCAGAGGAACGTCACGGATGATTCGGCAACGGACCCTGGGAACGATGATCGTGTCTCGGCTGTCGTCGTCGTCGGCTATGTCGATCACCTCTGGACAATCGACCGGATGTAGAACTGGCGTCGGAGCTCGCGAGAGGTCCGCGTGGTTGACCTCTTTAGGAGGGTTGCAAGGGCAACCGTATACAGAAACGTAATCGGACGCGTCACACGGAATGTGCTCGGTGGTTCCCAGAAGTTCTGTCCACTCGGTAGTGGCGATGATTTGTTCGAGCACCGCTTTATTTCTTAACGCGCGTCTCAATTTAGCAAGTTGATACTTGCGTCCCGCTCGACGTGGGCGTCGCATGGGTAAGGAATAGTAATGATGGAATATTAATAATATAATGAAAATGAACTTCCATTTGTTATTAACCTTTTAGGTAGTTAACTCGCTTCACGTCTATAGTGGCGGCTCAGCGTTTCCACTGCGCTCTTTAGACCAATTCTAGACGTGGCACGAGAACTTCTCTATGACTCGCTTCAAATTCCTTATTGGCGGCTCAGCGTTTCCACTGCGCACTTTAGACCAAGTCCGGATATGTCACGAGTTTAATATATTTGATGCAAGAACTGAATTGGAAGATGGTGTTGAACTAACACAAGAATAACAAGATCGAAGCACTGGTATAACAACGATATATTAAATAAGAACTGGTAAGTACACTGGTATACAATATGTAAGTAGTATTATAATAGGAGTAGTAATTGGATTAATGAATAATGGATATTGTAATATGTTATAGGAATAATGTATGAGAATTAGGACTTGAGTTGAGTTGAGTTAGAGTTGGAATTGGAATTGGAATTAGGAGTGAAGGATCGACACACTTCACTTTCGCGGAGCTAGACTGAACACGTCTGCTCTTGAAGCCGGACTGGCGGCTGAGGCCAGGTAGGCACGTCTGTGCGAGTCGCTGGCTGAAGGCGGACTGATGCAAGCGTCCGCTCTGCCTTGCCTCCTTCGGTCGGAGTGGGGATAGCTGACGCTGCAGTCTCTTTGTTCTTCAGTCGTCGGAGTGGGAGAACCGCTGACGCAGCAGCGTCTTCGCTCCCGGGGACTGCACGTGCATTTCTGCTGACGGTGCAGTCTCGTGGCTGTCCTATTGCCCTCTACGAGCGTGGGACTGCTGATGCAGCAGTCTTTGGACTTCTCGACGTTTCTAGAAGCTTCTAGATGCTTCCAGAGTGATGCAATACTTTATTGCATTATGTGTCGTGGTGATGGGTTGAAACTGAGGTAAGGTGTTGATCAAGGAGAAGTTATGGTGATGGGTAGAGACGGAGATAAGGATTAGAACAATAGAATAATGAAATCTTAATACTATGCTCTTATGTCTAGGGGACGGTGTATGGATCTTATGCAGATCAGACCTTGTATACATAGTGTGTGTACAAGGCCAACGTCGTACATCGGACGACGTAACACCTCCCAACGCGGAAAAGAAATTTCTTACAAGGAAGAAATTTCTCGCTCAACACTCGACATCACACTCATTCATGCGACGCATCGTCCGGGGGTACTCCGCGCAGGGAGCACAGTTCTCGGCGAGTATTTCCTATATTTGTACGAAACACTGGTCGCACTGAAATGTTATCGGTGTCGGCACGTGGGGCTGGTTTTGTAATGTCCGACAAGTCGTATTCGCAATGTTCATTTTTCGACTGTCTTTTCTCGGGGTTTAGGGTGGGTGGGGAATCACTTTGTTCACTAACACTTTCACTTGCACTTTTCCTGTATCTTGCTGCATACGTGTAAGTATTGTCCTTTTGCTTCAGGAAGATGAAGAATCTTGTGAGGGAGCTCCATACGGCGACTGCTAGATGCAAACTCCATCCGTAAAGTGAGTGCAATGCAATACCATTGATTATGGTACTTATGATAGTCTTTATTGTTCGGATTGCTATATATATTCCTAGCACTCCGGCACTGATTGAACCAAATGTGGTGAATCCTGACCACAGTTTTTGTGCTGTTGACTCCGCTATCTGTTGCAGGGAGTTTTCGTCAAGCAGGTTGAACATATTAACGTTCCCTGTTGCGTAATCTCTGCCGGATGCTCCTTGGGCGATAGAATTTATTACGGCCACTCTTTCCACTGGAAACATGATGTGGTCCTGTAGTTTGTTGAGATCCTCTTGGGAATAAATTCCGCCTGTTGCGATATTTGTTGGATCCACGTACTTCCACGTGGGTTTGATGAGCGGTTGTAATGTTGCTTGGGCAACGGTCTCTGTGAGTGACGGCGTTAAACGATACCAAATTCCGTTTATTTTGTAGAGAGGCGGCAGGAGTTCATTGCATGGCTTTTCTGTACCTGTGGCAACTATAATATGGTCTCCTGGCTTTAAGAACTTGGAAGAATTCTGGTAAGTGATCGGAAGTTCATCGAAACACTTATCCGTTTTCCGAACTTGTACGGTTACTGGAATGCACTTTATAATATGCACCACTTCTCCAGCTGGAACTGCGACGAATCCTGGTTCCCGCATAATGGCAGCTGCTATTTCTTCCGGTGATGAGTGTAACATCGTTAGTGCGTTTTGAAGGACCTGTTTCTCCAGTTCGCACTTTTGCCGGATGACATCCTGGTACAACTGGGTAAGTTGACTTTTCAGATGTTTTTCTACGTAGATGAACTTACTATTCACGTAGGTGAATATGTCCAGATTGCTTACTATGGTGTGAGTGCGTTCCTTGAATTTACCGGACAAACTTGTATCCAGAATAAAGAGCTTGGGGTGCTCCGTGCGAATAATAATATAACCGCAAATTGATGTACGACCAGATTCTGTCAACGCGAATGTGGTGTCTTCAGATTCCACCATATATAGTGTAGGTGAGAACTTTGTCTTTGTAGAAACTCTGGTAGCTAGTCCTTCGTAGAGAACGTCGTAGCTATTGAACTTGCAGTAATCGTTGGGAACGACGTCCCAGAATGTATGTCCATCTTGCGTATCAAGGCAGCTTCCTTTTGTGAAGGAGCATATTTGTCCTGACTGTAGATGGATCTGACCTGTAGAGAGTTTCACTGTTGCTGTGTAGTCCCTCAGGGTTATTCGAACAATGGCCTGTACAACGACACTGGTCCAAGTGCCGAATGGGTCGTTGTACGTTGTTCCCGCGCATTGCCCGTTATTTTGAAGTTCTCCCGCCAATGTGAGGCTGCGGGATGTAGTAGAATTGGGCTGGACTCCCGTGACCTGGGCGGTCGGAGTGATGAGGATTGTTCCGGTCTTTTGCAACTCGGAACAGGTTTCACTGGTGGTTGCCAGTAAATATTCCTGTCGTCCGTTCGTGACGATGGAAACATGTGAGTGCATGCCACAATAGAATATCGTGCGGTCGATTTCTATGTGGCACTGGATTACTCTCGTCTGAGTAAACTCTGCTAGTTGTAGCAATTGGATTTTTACTGAGTCCTCCGTGGGCTTGATTTCTTCAGGCTCGCAATCAGGAATATCGATGATGGAGAACGTTGTCGTGTTCAGTGTAGATCCTCCACAATCGTATCCGATGAGGGTGTACACTCGCGTGGCTATAGAGAGTACGATGGCAACTTGGATCGGCTGCATGATTACAGTTTCGTGTGTGTCTAAGGACTGACGGTCTTCTGAGGCGATTGCTGCTTCGGAGGAGCGGTGTTGCGATGTGATATGCTGATCTTCCAGTGGTGGAAGGAGATTTTGCTGACCAGAGGTTTCGTATTTCGCTCGTTTAATCTGGTAGGGGTATCTGTTATCGCGAGGGTACTCGGATTTATATTTCTTTCTTGCTGACGCGCATTTCGCTGTAGCGCAGAGATTAATTTTATCGTATTCGTTTCGCTTCGCATGGCAACGTGCAGATGGAAGTTGAAAGGAATCGAGTTTCTGTGGATCATCAGAGATATGATTCTGAAGTAAGTTATGAAGTTCTTTTACTCTGGAGGCTTTGATATCCTTCTCTGGTTTAGAACTGTCGCTGGATTTATTGTGCAATATAGAACAGACCTGCTTACATATGGGTCTTGAAGATCTTTGATTGTCGTAGGAATGGAGTTGGTCTTGGAATTGATCGGGCTGGTTACCGGAGTTAGAATAAGGATCGGGCTGGTTACCGGAGTTAGAATAAGAATCGGGCTGGTTACCGGAGTTAGTATGAGAATCGGGCTGGTTACCGGAGTCAGTATGAGAATCGGGCTGGTTACCGGAGTTAGTATAATGATCGGGCTGGTTACCGGAGTTAGTATAAGAATCGGGCTGGTTACCGGAGTTAGTAATGTCGGGATGGTTACCGAATGCGTCGGGATGATACCCGGAAGTAGAATGGTCGGGATGGTTACCGAATACGTCGGGATGGTTCCCGGAATTAGAAAGGTCGGAATGGTTACCGAATACGTCGGGATGATACCCGGAAGTAGAATGGTCGGGATGGTTACCGAATACGTCGGGATGGTTCCCGGAATTAGAAAGGTCGGGATGGTTACCGAATACGTCGGGATGATACCCGGAAGTAGAATGGTCGGGATGGTTACCGAATACGTCGGGATGATTCCCGGAATTAGAAAGGTCGGAAGAGTACGACTCGATTTCTTCCATCTCCAATGGGGGCAATCGAAATGAAACTCTTTCCGACGAGGTGTTAAAGCACCGGAGGCTCGCTTTGCCTTTACGATTGGTGACAACGCAGTCACCCAGGAATACATCCGGCGCTACATTAACACGGCGGATATATCCCTGTTTAGGTCCTTCAACGTCGACCGCTATGCACGCAACGGTACGAGGTTCGAGGACGAATTCTTCGGAGTTCGGAGGAGTCTTTGTTCGGACTCGATCCTCACGCTCCACGATCTGACTTCTCGCAGTGTACTCCGATATCTCTCGAGTCTCCTTCGATTCCGGCCGGCTTTTCACGGCGTTTTTCTCTAGGGAGTACTCGATCGAATCCCGAGGAGGCATTGAAATAACCTCCGTCACCGGAGCTCTGCAAGGTCTGACCGCGGGTGCACGAGGATTTGAGGAAGACACTCGAACGTTCCTTGCCGAATGTTCCTCACGCTTGGCGGCCGGAGTTTTAACGAGATCGTTGGTCATAGACGAAGGCATTGAAATAACCTCTGCTGCCAATTTATCGCGAGTCTCAGCCGTGGGCGCGCAAGGGTTCGAGAAGGGAACCCGGATGTTTCCTATCATTATGTATTCATTCGCAAAGGAGATCTCGGCTCCTGTTCTGAAGAAGGGAGAACCGAGGATTCCGTCGATGTTAATTGGGAAGTTTTCTTCCAAGACATGAAATTCAATAGGGTTTTGACCCTGTAAGTGTATTTTAATTTGACCGAGAGTTGGAATGGATCCCTCGGTTATTCCTTGGACTTCTATAGTGTTCGTATGATCTATAGGTAGATTTGGTTCTAGACTTGTCGCACGAATTAAATTGATCTCCGAACCCGTGTCTAGCAAAAATTCACACTTCTTTTGTAATTGAGGGGCGGAGATTTTTACGCGCGGAATTGGTGAGTCTGCAGCAAGATTTACTGCTGAGACGAATCGTCGGACGGGTCGTTCGTCCGGATAGCTGTTTGGGTGCGGGCTGTAGTTTGAGTTGAAGATGCGGCCTCCCGCCTTGGGTTGGCTTCGGTCGGGAGGCCGGACTCGTTTCCCGACCTCCTATTATTATTAAAAGCGCGCTTACGGCACTCGTGAATATCGTGCCCGGGGACTTTGCAATAGTTGCAAAATTTGTTAGGGCTTGAGGTGTCACGTCCGTCACTGTGTTTTTGTTACAGGTACCAGGAGAGAGAAAAGAGAACAGTGACAGACGGACGGTTGAGATATTATGATTAAAATGAGGAGTGGTCTTTCGTGCCGAGACAGCCGCGGGCTGTCATATGCACTAGGACAACCGATATTGCTATGGATGCAGTCAAGAAAAGAACGTCCGACGCGGTTACAAGGAGTGTCCCGACAAGAATCGCGCGCGAGAGGATGCAACGAGAACGGTGAGTTTACAGGATTCAACAATTATACAAGATATTATACGACTCACCGCAATGTTGTATTAACGCCTAATAATATTGTTGCAGCAGGAACTGGCGGTACTGACAGTAGGTGTGGTACATCGGGTCTTCTATACAGATGTCCTCGAGGTGGGGAAGATCTGGCAGAGTTGCTGCTGCTCGGTTCGGGACGACATTAGTGGCCTTGGATGCTGGCCGCAAGACGACACGTTGATGAGCTGGCAGAGGAACGTCACGGGTGATTCGGCAACGGACCCTGGGAACGATGATCGTGTCTCGGCTGTCGTCGTCGTCGGCTATGTCGATTACCTCAGGACGATCGACCGGATGCAGAACTGGCGTCGGAGCTCGCGAGAGGTCCGCGTGGTTGACCTCTTTAGGAGGGTTGCAAGGGCAACCGTATACAGAAACGTAATCGGACGCGTCACACGGAATGTGCTCGGTAGTTCCCAGAAGTTCTGTCCACTCGGTAGTGGCAATGATTTGATCGAGCACCGCTTTATTTCTCAACGCGCGTCTCAATTTAGCAAGTTGATACTTGCGTCCCGCTCGACGTGGGCGTCGCATGGGTAAGGAATAGTAATGATGGAATATTAATAATATAACGAAAATGAACTTCCACTTGTTATTAACCTTTTTGGTAGTTAACTCGCTTCACGTCTATAGTGGCGGCTCAGCGTTTCCACTGCGCACTTTAGACCAATTCTAGACGTGGCACGAGAACTTCTCTATGACTCGCTTCAAATTCCTTATTGGCGGCTCAGCGTTTCCACTGCGCACTTTAGACCAAGTCCGGATATGTCACGAGTTTAATATATTCTATGCAAGAACTGAATTGGAAGATGGTGTTGAAGTAACACAAGAATAACAAGATCGAAGCACTGGTATAACAACGATATATTAAATAAGAACTGGTAAGTACACTGGTATACAATATGTAAGTAGTATTATAATAGGAGTAGTAATTGGATTAATGAATAATGGATATTGTAATATGTTATAGGAATAACGTATGAGAATTAGGACTTGAGTTGAGTTGAGTTAGAGTTGGAATTGGAATTGGAATTAGGAGTGAAGGATCGACACACTTCACTTTCGCGGAGCTAGACTGAACACGTCTGCTCTTGAAGTCGGAAGAAGCCGGACTGGCGGCTGAGGCCAGGTTGGCACGTCTGTGCGAGTCGCTGGCTGAAGGCGGGCTGATGCAAGCGTCCGCTCTGCCTTGCCTCCTTCGTTCGGAGTGGGGATAGCTGACGCTGCAGTCTCTTTGTTCTTCAGTCGTCGGAGTGGGAGAACCGCTGACGCAGCAGCGTCTTCGCTCCCGGGGACTGCACGTGCATTTCTGCTGACGCTGCAGTCTCGTGGCTGTCCTATTGCCCTCTACGAGCGTGGGACTGCTGATGCAGCAGTCTTTGGACTTCTCGACGTTTCTAGAAGCTTCTAGATGCTTCCAGAGTGATGCAATACTTTATTGCATTATGTGTCGTGGTGATGGGTTGAAACTGAGGTAAGGTGTTGATCAAGGTGAAGTTATGGTGATGGGTAGAGACGGAGATAAGGATTAGAACAATAGAATAATGAGATCTTAATACTATGCTCTTATGTCTAGGGGACGGTGTATGGATCTTATGCAGATCAGACCTTGTATACATAGTGTGTGTACAAGGCCAACGTCGTACATCGGACGACGTAACAGAGGGGCGATCTGTGCGACCATCGCGGTACGTGTTTTGGCCGCGAGGATTATTTTCCCATCGCCGTTGCGGCGTCGGGGAGCGATAAGAGTCCCGGTTTAAGTTTCTTGAGGACTGCTGAGACGAGTCCGGTCTGTTATCGCGGCGTTCTTGAGTTCGCTCTGGAATGTCACGAGCGGACTCGTACGTGGAACGCGGGCGATACGGCCGGTTATCAGAGAAGCTGACTCGTTTTTCTTCGCGGATCAATTCTCGTCGACGAGTCTGGTCTGACTCATACTGCCTGTAAGCAGAGATGGCTGCTTCGAAAACAGTGGCAGGATTTCGCGAAGGGCAATGAAGCACTTCGGCACGCAGCTGGGGAAGGAGACCTCGTAGAAAACAATCTACTACGAAGCGATCTAGTTCTTCGTAATCAAGGCCAATATCTGTGGCATCTTGAATCGCGGTTCGAAGGTCTTTAACGCGATTGATGAAGTCTAAGATGTGCTCGTTTGGAGCTTGGAGTACACTCGCGAGATCGCCACGGTACTGGTCAACGAATTTGTATGGGCCCAGTACTGTTCGTAATTTCTCGCATAGTGCAGAAATTGTGAATATGTGCTGGCCTTCTATAGCGGCATAAGCACGATCGTGGAGTTTATTGCAGAGCAATTTTGTGAGGGCACGCTCTGCAGTGGCCGGTACGGTGTCACGCGCGCGTTTGCATGCACGTATGAATTGTAGGACGGAAGACGAAGTTCCGTCGAATCTAGGGACAAGCTCGGCGGCTTGTTTTAGAGCGAAATTGCCAGTAGGTTCATACTGTGGGATTTCGCGTGGCTCTGGCGGTGAAGGTTCCCGCATATTAGAGACGTTACTAGGGCCTGGTGTAGGCGATTGTTGACGTAGGGTTTGACTCGTGATTTGGATGTTGCGAAGCTCTTTTCGTATTTCGTCGAGCATATTCTTTTGGTTTTGTGCGTCTTCTTCATATTTGAGACGCAATTTGGCAATAAAATCAGTTTCTTCTTTGAGATATTGCTCTCTACGGGCGAGGTCTTGTGCGTATAGGAGTAGCTCTTCCTCGGTCATTGGAGGAAGGTCTGCGTTAGGATCTGCTCGGAGATCCTTTTGAGATCGCGTGATTGGGCGAGACATTTTGAAAGATATAAATGGGATTTAAGAAATGTGAACTTCGCTCTGACACGCGTCGGGGCTTATTAATGCAAATATCGGCGACCACTTCGATGTCCTACCGACTGCGCCAAATTTGTCACGTCCGTCACTGTGTTTTTGTTACAGGTACCAGGAGAGAGAAAAGAGAACAGTGACAGACGGACGGTTGAGATATTATGATTAAAATGAGGAGTGGTCTTTCGTGCCGAGACAGCCGCGGGCTGTCATATGCACTAGGACAACCGATATTGCTATGGATGCAGTCAAGAAAAGAACGTCCGACGCGGTTATAAGGAGTGTCCCGACAAGAATCGCGCGCGAGAGGATGCAACGAGAACGGTGAGTTTACAGGATTCAACAATTATACAAGATATTATACGACTCACCGCAATGTTGTATTAACGCCTAATAATATTGTTGCAGCAGGAACTGGCGGTACTGACAGTAGGTGTCGTACATCGGATCTTCTATACAGATGTCCTCGAGGTGGGGAAGATCTGGCAGAGTTGCTGCTGCTCGGTTCGGGACGACGTTAGTGGCCTTGGATGCTGGCCGCAAGACGACACGTTGATGAGCTGGCAGAGGAACGTCACGGATGATTCGGCAACGGACCCTGGGAACGATGATCGTGTCTCGGCTGTCGTCGTCGTCGGCTATGTCGATCACCTCTGGACAATCGACCGGATGTAGAACTGGCGTCGGAGCTCGCGAGAGGTCCGCGTGGTTGACCTCTTTAGGAGGGTTGCAAGGGCAACCGTATACAGAAACGTAATCGGACGCGTCACACGGAATGTGCTCGGTGGTTCCCAGAAGTTCTGTCCACTCGGTAGTGGCGATGATTTGTTCGAGCACCGCTTTATTTCTTAACGCGCGTCTCAATTTAGCAAGTTGATACTTGCGTCCCGCTCGACGTGGGCGTCGCATGGGTAAGGAATAGTAATGATGGAATATTAATAATATAATGAAAATGAACTTCCATTTGTTATTAACCTTTTAGGTAGTTAACTCGCTTCACGTCTATAGTGGCGGCTCAGCGTTTCCACTGCGCTCTTTAGACCAATTCTAGACGTGGCACGAGAACTTCTCTATGACTCGCTTCAAATTCCTTATTGGCGGCTCAGCGTTTCCACTGCGCACTTTAGACCAAGTCCGGATATGTCACGAGTTTAATATATTTGATGCAAGAACTGAATTGGAAGATGGTGTTGAACTAACACAAGAATAACAAGATCGAAGCACTGGTATAACAACGATATATTAAATAAGAACTGGTAAGTACACTGGTATACAATATGTAAGTAGTATTATAATAGGAGTAGTAATTGGATTAATGAATAATGGATATTGTAATATGTTATAGGAATAATGTATGAGAATTAGGACTTGAGTTGAGTTGAGTTAGAGTTGGAATTGGAATTGGAATTAGGAGTGAAGGATCGACACACTTCACTTTCGCGGAGCTAGACTGAACACGTCTGCTCTTGAAGCCGGACTGGCGGCTGAGGCCAGGTAGGCACGTCTGTGCGAGTCGCTGGCTGAAGGCGGACTGATGCAAGCGTCCGCTCTGCCTTGCCTCCTTCGGTCGGAGTGGGGATAGCTGACGCTGCAGTCTCTTTGTTCTTCAGTCGTCGGAGTGGGAGAACCGCTGACGCAGCAGCGTCTTCGCTCCCGGGGACTGCACGTGCATTTCTGCTGACGGTGCAGTCTCGTGGCTGTCCTATTGCCCTCTACGAGCGTGGGACTGCTGATGCAGCAGTCTTTGGACTTCTCGACGTTTCTAGAAGCTTCTAGATGCTTCCAGAGTGATGCAATACTTTATTGCATTATGTGTCGTGGTGATGGGTTGAAACTGAGGTAAGGTGTTGATCAAGGAGAAGTTATGGTGATGGGTAGAGACGGAGATAAGGATTAGAACAATAGAATAATGAAATCTTAATACTATGCTCTTATGTCTAGGGGACGGTGTATGGATCTTATGCAGATCAGACCTTGTATACATAGTGTGTGTACAAGGCCAACGTCGTACATCGGACGACGTAACATCCTATTGCCCTCTACGAGCGTGGGACTGCTGATGCAGCAGTCTTTGGATTTCTCGACGTTTCTAGAAGCTTCTAGATGCTTCCAGAGTGATGCAATACTTTATTGCATTATGTGTCGTGGTGATGGGTTGAAACTGAGGTAAGGTGTTGATCAAGGTGAAGTTATGGTGATGGGTAGAGACGGAGATAAGGATTAGAACAATAGAATAATGAGATCTTAATGCTATGCTCTTATGTCTAGGGGACGGTGTGTGGATCTTATGCAGATCAGACCTTGTATACATAGTGTGTGTACAAGGCCAACGTCGTACATCGGACGACGTAACACTCGAACCCTTGCGCGCCCACGGCTGAGCCTCGCGATAAATTGGCAGCAGAGGTTATTTCAATGCCTCCTCGGGATTCGATCGAGTGCTCCCTAGAGAAAAACGCCGTGAAAAGCCGGCCGGAATCGAAGGAGACTCGAGAGATATCGGAGTACACTGCGAGAAGTCGGATCGTGGAGCGTGAGGATCGAGTCCGAACAAAGACTCCTCCGAAATCCGAAGAATTCGTCCTCGAACCTCGTACCGTTGCGTGCATAGCGGTCGACGTCGAAGGACCCAAACAGGGATATATCCGCCGTGTTAATGTAGCGCCGGATGTATTCCTGGGTGACTGCGTCGTCACCAATCGTAAAGGCAAAGCGAGCCTCCGGTGTTTTAACACCTCGTCGGAAAGAGTTTCATTTCGATTGCCCCCATTGGAGATGGAAGAAATCGAGTCGTACTCTTCCGACCTTTCTAATTCCGGGTATCATCCCGACGTATTCGGTAACCATCCCGACCTTTCTAATTCCGGGAACCATCCCGACGTATTCGGTAACCATCCCGACCTTTCTAATTCTGGGTATCATCCCGACAATACTAACTCCGGTAACCAGCCCGATTCTTATACTAACTCCGGTAACCAGCCCGATTCTTATACTAACTCCGGTAACCAGCCCGATCATTATTCTAACTCCGGTAACCAGCCCGATTCTTATACTGTCACGTCCGTCACTGTGTTTTTGTTACAGGTACCAAGAGAGAGAAAAGAGAACAGTGACAGACGGACGGTTGAGATATTATGATTAAAATGAGGAGTGGTCTTTCGTGCCGAGACAGCCGCGGGCTGTCATATGCACTAGGACAACCGATATTGCTATGGATGCAGTCAAGAAAAGAACGTCCGACGCGGTTACAAGGAGTGTCCCGACAAGAATCGCGCGCGAGAGGATGCAACGAGAACGGTGAGTTTACAGGATTCAACAATTATACAAGATATTATACGACTCACCGCAATGTTGTATTAACGCCTAATAATATTGTTGCAGCAGGAACTGGCGGTACTGACAGTAGGTGTCGTACATCGGATCTTCTATACAGATGTCCTCGAGGTGGGGAAGATCTGGCAGAGTTGCTGCTGCTCGGTTCGGGACGACGTTAGTGGCCTTGGATGCTGGCCGCAAGACGACACGTTGATGAGCTGGCAGAGGAACGTCACGGATGATTCGGCAACGGACCCTGGGAACGATGATCGTGTCTCGGCTGTCGTCGTCGTCGGCTATGTCGATCACCTCTGTACAATCGACCGGATGTAGAACTGGCGTCGGAGCTCGCGAGAGGTCCGCGTGGTTGACCTCTTTAGGAGGGTTGCAAGGGCAACCGTATACAGAAACGTAATCGGACGCGTCACACGGAATGTGCTCGGTGGTTCCCAGAAGTTCTGTCCACTCGGTAGTGGCAATGATTTGATCGAGCACCGCTTTATTTCTCAACGCGCGTCTCAATTTAGCAAGTTGATACTTGCGTCCCGCTCGACGTGGGCGTCGCATGGGTAAGGAATAGTAATGATGGAATATTAATAATGTAATGAAAATGAACTTCCACTTGTTATTAACCTTTTTGATAGTTAACTCGCTTCATGTCTATAGTGGCGGCTCAGCGTTTCCACTGCGCTCTTTAGACCAATTCTAGACGTGGCACGAGAACTTCTCTATGACTCGCTTCAAATTCCTTATTGGCGGCTCAGCGTTTCCACTGCGCACTTTAGACCAAGTCCGGATATGTCACGAGTTTAATATATTCAATGCAAGAACTGAATTGGAAGATGGTGTTGAACTAACACAAGAATAACAAGATCGAAGCACTGGTATAACAACGATATATTAAATAAGAACTGGTAAGTACACTGGTATACAATATGTAAGTAGTATTATAATAAGAGTAGTAATTGGATTAATGAATAATGGATATAGTAATATGTTGTAGGAATAATGTATGAGAATTAGGAGTTGAGTTGAGTTGAGTTAGAGTTGGAATTGGAATTGGAATTAGGAGTGAAGGATCGACACACTTCACTATCGCGGAGCTAGACTGAACACGTCTGCTCTTGAAGCCGGACTGGCGGCTGCGGCCAGGTAGGCACGTCCGTGCGAGTCGCTGGCTGAAGGCGGACTGATGCAAGCGCCTGCTCTGCCTTGCCTCCTTCGTTCGGAGTGGGGATAGCTGACGCTGCAGTCTCTTTGTTCTTCAGTCGTCGGAGTGGGAGAACCGCTGACGCAGCAGCGTCTTCGCTCCCGGGGACTGCACGTGCATTTCTGCTGACGCTGCAGTCTCGTGGCTGTCCTATTGCCCTCTACGAGCGTGGGACTGCTGATGCAGCAGTCTTTGGACTTCTCGACGTTTCTAGAAGCTTCTAGATGCTTCCAGAGTGATGCAATACTTTATTGCATTATGTGTCGTGGTGATGGGTCGAAACTGAGGTAAGGTGTTGATCAAGGTGAAGTTATGGTGATGGGTAGAGACGGAGATAAGGATTAGAACAATAGAATAATGAGATCTTAATACTATGCTCTTATGTCTAGGGGACGGTGTATGGATCTTATGCAGATCAGACCTTGTATACATAGTGTGTGTACAAGGCCAACGTCGTACATCGGACGACGTAACAATACTAACTCCGGTAACCAGCCCGATCAATTCCAAGACCAACTCCATTCCTACGACAATCAAAGATCTTCAAGACCCATATGTAAGCAGGTCTGTTCTATATTGCACAATAAATCCAGCGACAGTTCTAAACCAGAGAAGGATATCAAAGCCTCCAGAGTAAAAGAACTTCATAACTTACTTCGAAATCATATCTTTGATGATCCACAGAAACTCGATTCCTTTCAACTTCCATCTGCACGTTGCCATGCGAAGCGAAACAAATACGATAAAATTAATCTCTGCGCTACAGCGAAATGCGCGTCAGCAAGAAAGAAATATAAATCCGAGTACCCTCGCGATAACAGATACCCCTACCAGATTAAACGAGCGAAATTCGAAGCCCAGCATCGGCAAAATCTCCTTCGACCACCGGAAGATATAGAACAGGTATTCCTACTCAAAGAACCCTGCAAGGGCAAATTCGATGCGCAATATACGGGTCCTCACGAAATTTGCGACATCCTAGACTCAAACAATGTAAAAATTAAAGTAGGGAACCATTTTAAGATTGTACATGCAAACAAACTCAAGCGTGCGCCGAATAATCCAACGCAAACCCCGCGTCAGCGAAACGTGACACTCATCTGGAAGAAGATACAGGAAAAGTGCAAGTGAAAGTGTTAGTGAACAAAGTGATTCCCCACCCACCCTAAACCCCGAGAAAAGACAGTCGAAAAATGAACATTGCGAATACGACTTGTCGGACATTACAAAACCAGCCCCACGTGCCGACACCGATAACATTTCAGTGCGACCAGTGTTTCGTACAAATATAGGAAATACTCGCTGAGAACTGTGCTCCCTGCGCGGAGTACCCCCGGACGATGCGTCGCATGAATGAGTGTGATGTCGAGTGTTGAGCGAGAAATTTCTTCCTTGTAAGAAATTTCTTTTCCGCGTTGGGAGGTGTTACGTCGTCCGATGTACGACGTTGGCCTTGTACACACACTATGTATACAAGGTCTGATCTACATAAGATCCACACACCGTCCCCTAGACATAAGAGCATAGTATTAAGATCTCATTATTCTATTGTTCTAATCCTTATCTCCGTCTCTACCCATCACCATAACTTCTCCTTGATCAACACCTTACCTCAGTTTCAACCCATCACCACGACACATAATGCAATAAAGTATTGCATCACTCTGGAAGCATCTAGAAGCTTCTAGAAACGTCGAGAAGTCCAAAGACTGCTGCATCAGCAGTCCCACGCTCGTAGAGGGCAATAGGACAGCCACGAGACTGCAGCGTCAGCAGAAATGCACGTGCAGTCCCCGGGAGCGAAGACGCTGCTGCGTCAGCGGTTCTCCCACTCCGACGACTGAAGAACAAAGAGACTGCAGCGTCAGCTATCCCCACTCCGAACGAAGGAGGCAAGGCAGAGCGGACGCTTGCATCAGTCCGCCTCCATCTCGCGACTCGAGCAGTCCGCCTTCAGCCAGCGACTCGCACGGACATGCCAGTCCGGCTTCAAGAGCAGACGTGTTCAGTCTAGCTCCGCGAAAGTGAAGTGTGTCGATCCTTCACTCCTAATTCCAATTCCAATTCCAATTCTAACTCAACTCAACTCAACTCATACATTATTCCTACAACATATTACTATATCCATTATTCATTAATCCAATTACTACTCCTATTATAATATTACTTACATATTGTATACCAGTGTACTTACCAGTTCTTATTTAATATATCGTTGTTATACCAGTGCTTCGATCTTGTTATTCTTGTGTTAGTTCAACACCATCTTCCAATTCAGTTCTTGCATCGAATATATTAAACTCGTGACATATCCGGACTTGGTCTAAAGTGCGCAGTGGAAACGCTGAGCCGCCAATAAGGAATTTGAAGCGAGTCATAGAGAAGTTCTCGTGCCACGTCTAGAATTGGTCTAAAGAGCGCAGTGGAAACGCTGAGCCGCCACTATAGACGTGAAGCGAGTTAACTACTGTTACGTCACGCCCCACGTCCTAGGCAAAGGAGATGACCCCAGGAGGCGGCACGTGGAATTGAAGAGGAAACGGTCTTTTACGCCAAGACAGCCAGACGGGCAGTCATATGCGCTAGGACACCGATAGTCATTTGGAAAATCGGCACCCGCTTGCAGTCAACGCGGATGGCGATACTTATACGTAAACGCAACGAACGCGGTGAGTTGACATGGGGTAAAGATGGATACAAGATACTGATTCTCACCGGTTTGTTGTTACGCCTTAATAATACTGTCGCAGGAGTTGTTTCCTCTGCGCTGCGTAGACCTCGTACTGTGGGTCCTCGATGCAAATATCTTCCAGGCGAGGAAGATTGGGAAGACGCAACGTAATACGTTGACGTGGTGACAGGAACGTGCTGTTGGTGATGACGCAACGAGGACGTGGCAGGATCACTGTGTCCTGGCTGTCGTCGTCGTCAGAGATGTCTATGAGATCGATGATCTCATAGCGGGCAGCTGGTGTAACGTTGACAGGCGTGGAACGCGAGAGATCCGCGTGGTTGATCTCTGTGTTCGGAATCGGACGGCACGGACAACCGTATACCGATACGTAATCTGACGCGTCACACTCGATATTCTCGGTCGTGACGTGTTCGACGCATGAGGAGAGAGGAGCGAAAGGAACTTGGTTTAACAACTCCTTCTCAAGAAATCCTTTATAGGAATTTTGTCTATGTTCTGAATGAAAAAGGGAAAATTGGCCAGGGGTTCCCCGGAGGCGCTGGCCAGCGGTATTCCACCTGTGACTTTAATAAAATGTAGTTATTGAAAAGGTCCGCTCGTTCATTGACACTACCCAAGCGGAGCGGACGAACTGGCCTCCAAGCCGGGTCACTGTGTAACGAACGAGGGCACTGTTAGAACTGTCACTATAGATCTAGCACTGCACGTATTCCTTGTGTGAACTGTCACTTGATGGAGACTTGATCGAACACTTGACCGAGAAAACACTTGACCGATCAAAATGTCGCTTGCAGACGTATTGTCTCGGCGGAGCTGTAAGCTTCTCCCTTTGTGACCGAGTTTCAATACTCAACAAGTGCACGATTGCTAATGGAACAATTGTTCAAAATGTCGCTTGCAGACGTATTGTCTCGGCGGAGCTGTAAGCTTCTCCCTTTGTGACCGAGTTTCAATACTCTACAAGTGCACGATAAACGAAGATATAGTTTGAATATCGGAGAGAAATAGGTCACTGAATTGATTGAATTGTAAGAGAAGTCACTCGCGAAGTTCTGGTAAAATAAGATATATTATAATAATAACTTGGTTACACTTGGTTACAATTGTATTAATATAAATGTGAATATGAATTAAATGAATTAATTGCGTAGGAGTTAGTAAATGAATTAGTGTTGGAATAGAGACTGCGTTGAGTCGGAATTGGTATTGAGTTTGAATTAGAATTGGAATTAGATTTGGAATTGGAATTGTAGAACAAACGTCGATGAACGTCGAAGCGCGAATTAGAAGAGCGCAGGTCGACACGTCTGCTCACTTCGCTGGCTTGGGCCAGACTGACTGATGTCGTTGTGTGAGAATGGAGTGAGCGCAGACCGACACGTCCGCTCACTCCGCTGGCTAGCACCAGACTGATGCAAGAGGCAGCTCTGCGTAGCCTCCTTCGCTCGGAGTGGGGGTTGCTGACGCTGCAGTCCCTTTGTCCTCGCTCGTCGGAGTGGTGACGGGTGCAAGACTGCTGACGTTGCAATCTCTTTGTCCTCGCTCTCGACAGAGTGGTGACGCGTGCAAGACTGCTGACGTTGCGATCTCTTTGTTCTCGAGGTGGCGTTTACTCGAGCGGAGTTGGGGATTTGAACAAGTTGTAAGTGTAGATGAGGGTTTGAACAAGTGTTAGGTAAGATTGAGAGTTTGGAGTGATGGTTGGTTGTAGAACAATTGGGAGAGTCGAGATTTAAGTAGCGATGGGTATTAGAACAAGTTTAGGAAAAGTCGTGGGTGAAGTAGTGATGGGTTTAAGATGTATTAGAATTAGAACAAGAGTTTGATAGCGATGGGTTTAAGAGATATTAGATTTAGAACAAGAGTTTGATAGCGATGGGTTTAAGAGGTATTATGTACTTAATATTTAATCTTAGCCTAGAATCGAGGTACGGTCCTCGATTCGACCAACGTCGGAGGTCGTCCGACGTAACACCTCCCTCGCCGGAGAAGAGATTTCTCGGAGTGAAATCTCTCGGTCCGAGGTTGTGTTCGGTGAACGCTCGCATTACAATTTTTGGTCTTGAGACGCATCGTTAGTGAGCGATCCGCGCAGGGAGCTCAGTTCTCGGCGCACGTTGACTGTATTAACAGTACGAAACACTGGATGCACTGAGATGTTGTCTGATTCTGCGCGAGGAGTTGGGGTAGGTTTCGCAATGTCCGACAGTCTATAATCGCAATGTTCATTATTTGACTGTCTTTTATTGGGGTCTTGGGAGGGAATGGGCTCACTTATGTCACTGTTGTTGCTATTTAGTTCGTGATGAGGTGTTCCTCCATGTCCGAGTCTGAATCCTCGTCCGAACTTCCTTCGGATGAATCGGAGTCATCTGATGAGTCGGAGACCTCTGGGTTTTCTAACATGATGCCCTGTCCGGCCAGAATGCTCAGGCATTCTCGGCAATCCATTACTGGAGTTTCGGTGCATATCGGACCACCGCATTCTTCGCAATCGTTTTGGACGGAGTACGTTCGCTGGTGATTCCAAATTCTTACATTGGAAATGACTGTTCTCTGGCTACAGTCATAGCAAAGTTTCCTTCCGTCGGGCGTTATTCTTATCCTGCCATTGTAGCAGGAGATTTCGAGCAAGTAGGTGGGAATTGCAGGTGGTCTCTTCTGACCGGCCTTCCTGATTGGAAGTTGTTTGCACATTTTGATGAGTGTTTTAACGTGCTTTTTCGTAATGTTGCTTGAGCGGTGGGCGATTGCAGAATGACTGCTCTTCTGCTTTGTTTGTTCGATGTGGGTTAGTGGGGGGTGAGCAAGTCCAACCGGCAGGGGAATACTGAGTATGGATAAGTAATCTCCCTGTTGACTCGGCATTTTGCTCCCCTTGTTGGTTAGAGTAATCACTCTTGTCTCAGGTGACGAGATTACGGCTTTGGCACAAACACTCTGCATCTCTAATTTGCTTGAGTATTGGTGTCTTCGTCCGAGGAAGAGGTGCTTGAGTTTTCGTCCTCTTCTTCGTCGTCCGTGAGAATTTCGCCTCTTTCTCTTCTTATTCTGGCAGTGTCTGTTGCTGCCCGATCCAGTGCGAGGAGGAAGCTGCAGTGGATGCATTCCAATATTGGGGTTTCCCTCAATATGGGTTTTGTACACGCGTCGCATGCGTTCTTCTTTTTCCTTGTAAGAACGTGCGTGTATACGATGACCCTCCTGACTACCGCAGTGAGACTGCAGGCAAGGCATAGTTCTCTGCCATTTAGGGAGATTCTGTGTCTGCCATTGTAGCAGAATATTCCCTGGTATCTGTAGACGAAGTCTCCGGCTTTGTTCGCCGATGGTCTCGCCGGTTGTAAGTGTCCGCACATGTTGATTGTGTTTGTGGATACTGGACACGATGTGGTAGGCGGCTGGGAACAGGCTGGGATTCTGGCTGTAGGAACTTCTTCGAAGTGCTGCTGTCGTTTGTTCTGTATCTTCCGGCGGTGGAAGGAGATTCTGTCGACGCTGGGTTTCGGATTTCGCTTGCTTATCGGTGTTGACCGGACGCGTGATTATCGCGGATTCTAATTTCGCGTCAGCGGAGGACTGTAATGAAATCTCCTGGGAGGGTTTCTTATCGCAAGTCGCAGGAGATGCTACAATCATTGTTCGCGGGTTATCGCAGAGGTATAGTATAATACGAAATTTGTTTCTCCTTTTTGCTGACGCGTATTTTACAGACGTATAATTCCTAGATGGATGAAACTCGCTTTGCGGTGCACGGATACTTGACCGTTTAGATTGGAAGAGATCATGTTCCGGCGAAAAATCAGAGGTAGGTTTTTGAAATGAAATATAGACTCTCTTTGACTCTGATTTAGAAATTATCGCGGGATGATCTTTTATGATCGACTCGTATACTCGGTCTATTCGAGGTAGAGTTTTATGCTTTATTTTATGTAGACGTTCTGTCGTCTTTAGAGAATCAAAGGCGGGGACATTTCCTTTCAACCTAGACTCGGAATAGAAACAATCGGACTTGATACCGGAGCTTGTAGAATAAACCTTCATAGGTTTGAATTCGTGGGAGTCTTCTTTGGACTCTGGATTAAAATTGTCGGGATGGTTACCGAATACGTCGGGATGGTTACCGGAATTGAAAAGGTCGGGATGGTTACCGAATGCGTCGGGATGGTTACCGGAATTAGAAAGGTCGGGATGGTTACCGAATACGTCGGGATGGTTACCGGAATTAGAAAGGTCGGGATGGTTACCGAATGCGTCGGGATAGTACCCGGAATTAGTTGAATAACGCTCGATCTCTTCCACCTCTAACACGGGTAATCGGAATGAGATCGGACGCGGAGATGTGTTGAAACATCTGAGGCTCGCTTTGCCTCCGCGATTAGTGACTACACAGTCACCGAGGAATACATCCGGCGCTACGCTGACGCGGCGGATATATCCCTGTTTCGGGCCCTGTACGCTGACTGCAATGCAGGCGGCTGTTCGGGGCTCAACGGCAAACTCATTAGAGTCTGCTGCAGTCCTTGATTCGGACTGTTGATTTTGATTTTTGCGCTTATTGACCGGTTCCTCTACGATATTATTCGATGTGATACGAATCTCTCCCGGTTGCACCCGACGTTTTGAGAGAGGGAATGTTTCTTCCTCTGTCCTTGCGGCGTGCTTTTCAAGAGAGACCTCCGTTTTCGGAGAAGGCATTGAAATAACCCTCGTCATTGAACTATCGCGGGGCTCAGTCGGCAGTGCGCGTGAATTAGAGAACGGAATTGAAATGTTTCCGACTAAAACGAATTGTTTTGCAAAGGAAATCTCAGCTCCTCCTATAAAGAAGGGCGAGCCGAGAATCCCGTTAACACTGACTGGGAATTCGTCCCCGAGCACGTGGAATTTGATAGGGATTGTCCCCTGAATGAATATAACGACTTCGCCGAGTGTTACTATGGAACCCTCGGTTATTCCATGAACTTCGATCGTGCTCGTGGGATCAATGGTTATCCCAGGTTTTAAACTAGACGCGCGTATCAAATTGACTTCCGAGCCCGTGTCTAATAAGAATTCACTTTTCTCGCGAAGCTGAGGGGCGGAGATTTGTACGCGCGGGATCGGCGAGTCTACTGCGAGGTTAACTGCAGAGACGAATCGTCGATCTGGTCTTCGGGGAACTCGTTCGTTCGAACGGCGGTCTGCGTGAATGTTTGGTTGCGCTTTGTTGGGGCGGCCTCCCGCTGTTGATTCGTTCCTGTCGGGAGGCCTGACTCGTTTCCCGAGCGCAGGTTATTGTTATAGGCTCTTTTTCGACATTCGTGAATGTCATGCCCGGGAGTTTTGCAATAGTTGCAAAACTTGCGGGGCTCTCCCGAACGTCTGTCGCGATTTGAATTCGGGTCCCGGTTTTCGCGCTGCGGGTTTTGTTCGCGAGGGGTTTCGGATCGCCACTGCGGAGTTGGAGAACGATAAGAGTTGCGGTTCGAGTTTCTCCACGAGTCTCGACGTTGGTCGGACCCGTTATCGCGACGCTCATCCGGTCTGTTGTCGCGACGTTCAGGGATGCGTTCGCGAGAATTGAAATTGTCAGAAGAGCGTGGGCGATAGGAGCTTCTGTTATCTGAGAAGCTTACCTTGCGGGAATCGTCACGATTGGATTCGCGACGACGGTTTTGATACAGCTCATATTGCTTATATGCAGAGATGGCTGCTTCGAAGATCTCTGCCGAATTCTGAGAACGGCAATGCAAAACTTCGCTGCGAAGTTGTGGGAGTAGACCGCGAAGGAAGCACTCGACTGTGAAACGATCGATTTCTCTGTAGTCGTAATGTCCTTCGGTAGAATCGCTGATGGCGGTTCGTAAATCTTTGACTCGATTTATGAAGTCAAGAATATGCTCATTGTTGCCCTGGGCTACGCTTGCCAATTCGCCACGGTACTGGTCCACGAATTTGTAGGGTCCCAGTACTGTTCGTAGCTTATCGCAAAGTTGTGAGATCGTACGTATGTTTTCGCCTTCAATGGCAGCGTACGCACGATCGGAAAGTTTATTGCAGATTAGTTTAGTAAGGGCACGTTCTATGGATTCGGGGATAGAGTCACGCGCGCGTTTGCAGGCGCGGATGAATTTTAGGACGGGAATCGATGTTCCGTCGAATTTGGGTACGAGATCTGCGGCTTGTTTCAACGCGAAATTTCCTGTTGGCTCATATTGCGGGGTTTCGCGTGGCTCTGATAATGAAGGTTCTCGCGTGTTAGAGACGTTACTGGGGCCTGGTGTAGGCGCTTGGTGACGTAAGTTTTGGTTCAAGGCTTGAATATTGTGGAGCTCTTTGCGTATTTCATCGAGCATGTTATTTTGATTCTGTGCGTCTTCTTCATATTTAAGACGCAATTTAGCAATGAATTCGGTTTGCTCTTTTAAATATTCCTCTTTACGGGCGAGATCTTGCGCGTAAAGAAGTAGCTCTTCCTCGGTTGGCGGAGGAAGGTCTTGATTAGGATCCGCTCGGGGATCCGTTTGGGATCGTGTGATTGGGCGAGACATTTTGCGATATTAGTGTGAATTCTTACTCGACACACGATATAGAGAACAAATGTCAGACGTACGAAAACAATTTGTTAATGGTTCAACTACCGGCGACCGTTTTCGTGTCCTACCGACTGCGCCAAATTTTGTTACGTCACGCCCCACGTCCTAGGCAAAGGAGATGACCCCAGGAGGCGGCACGTGGAATTGAAGAGGAAACGGTCTTTTACGCCAAGACAGCCAGACGGGCAGTCATATGCGCTAGGACACCGATAGTCATTTGGAAAATCGGCACCCGCTTGCAGTCAACGCGGATGGCGATACTTATACGTAAACGCAACGAACGCGGTGAGTTGACATGGGGTAAAGATGGATACAAGATACTGATTCTCACCGGTTTGTTGTTACGCCTTAATAATACTGTCGCAGGAGTTGTTTCCTCTGCGCTGCGTAGACCTCGTACTGTGGGTCCTCGATGCAAATATCTTCCAGGCGAGGAAGATTGGGAAGACGCAACGTAATACGTTGACGTGGTGACAGGAACGTGCTGTTGGTGATGACGCAACGAGGACGTGGCAGGATCACTGTGTCCTGGCTGTCGTCGTCGTCAGAGATGTCTATGAGATCGATGATCTCATAGCGGGCAGCTGGTGTAACGTTGACAGGCGTGGAACGCGAGAGATCCGCGTGGTTGATCTCTGTGTTCGGAATCGGACGGCACGGACAACCGTATACCGATACGTAATCTGACGCGTCACACTCGATATTCTCGGTCGTGACGTGTTCGACGCATGAGGAGAGAGGAGCGAAAGGAACTTGGTTTAACAACTCCTTCTCAAGAAATCCTTTATAGGAATTTTGTCTATGTTCTGAATGAAAAAGGGAAAATTGGCCAGGGGTTCCCCGGAGGCGCTGGCCAGCGGTATTCCACCTGTGACTTTAATAAAATGTAGTTATTGAAAAGGTCCGCTCGTTCATTGACACTACCCAAGCGGAGCGGACGAACTGGCCTCCAAGCCGGGTCACTGTGTAACGAACGAGGGCACTGTTAGAACTGTCACTATAGATCTAGCACTGCACGTATTCCTTGTGTGAACTGTCACTTGATGGAGACTTGATCGAACACTTGACCGAGAAAACACTTGACCGATCAAAATGTCGCTTGCAGACGTATTGTCTCGGCGGAGCTGTAAGCTTCTCCCTTTGTGACCGAGTTTCAATACTCTACAAGTGCACGATAAACGAAGATATAGTTTGAATATCGGAGAGAAATAGGTCACTGAATTGATTGAATTGTAAGAGAAGTCACTCGCGAAGTTCTGGTAAAATAAGATATATTATAATAATAACTTGGTTACACTTGGTTACAATTGTATTAATATAAATGTGAATATGAATTAAATGAATTAATTGCGTAGGAGTTAGTAAATGAATTAGTGTTGGAATAGAGACTGCGTTGAGTCGGAATTGGTATTGAGTTTGAATTAGAATTGGAATTAGATTTGGAATTGGAATTGTAGAACAAACGTCGATGAACGTCGAAGCGCGAATTAGAAGAGCGCAGGTCGACACGTCTGCTCACTTCGCTGGCTTGGGCCAGACTGACTGATGTCGTTGTGTGAGAATGGAGTGAGCGCAGACCGACACGTCCGCTCACTCCGCTGGCTAGCACCAGACTGATGCAAGAGGCAGCTCTGCGTAGCCTCCTTCGCTCGGAGTGGGGGTTGCTGACGCTGCAGTCCCTTTGTCCTCGCTCGTCGGAGTGGTGACGGGTGCAAGACTGCTGACGTTGCAATCTCTTTGTCCTCGCTCTCGACAGAGTGGTGACGCGTGCAAGACTGCTGACGTTGCGATCTCTTTGTTCTCGAGGTGGCGTTTACTCGAGCGGAGTTGGGGATTTGAACAAGTTGTAAGTGTAGATGAGGGTTTGAACAAGTGTTAGGTAAGATTGAGAGTTTGGAGTGATGGTTGGTTGTAGAACAATTGGGAGAGTCGAGATTTAAGTAGCGATGGGTATTAGAACAAGTTTAGGAAAAGTCGTGGGTGAAGTAGTGATGGGTTTAAGATGTATTAGAATTAGAACAAGAGTTTGATAGCGATGGGTTTAAGAGATATTAGATTTAGAACAAGAGTTTGATAGCGATGGGTTTAAGAGGTATTATGTACTTAATATTTAATCTTAGCCTAGAATCGAGGTACGGTCCTCGATTCGACCAACGTCGGAGGTCGTCCGACGTAACACTACCAAAAAGGTTAATAACAAGTGGAAGTTCATTTTCATTATATTATTAATATTCCATCATTACTATTCCTTACCCATGCGACGCCCACGTCGAGCGGGACGCAAGTATCAACTTGCTAAATCGAGACGCGCGTTGAGAAATAAAGCGGTGCTCGATCAAATCATTGCCACTACCGAGTGGACCGAACTTCTGGGAACCACCGAGCACATTCCGTGTGACGCGTCCGATTACGTTTCTGTATACGGTTGCCCTTGCAACCCTCCTAAAGAGGTCAACCACGCGGACCTCTCGCGAGCTCCGACGCCAGTTCTGCATCCGGTCGATTGTCCAGAGGTGATCGACATAGCCGACGACGACGACAGCCGAGACACGATCATCGTTCCCAGGGTCCGTTGCCGAATCATCAGTGACGTCCCTCTGCCAACTCATCAACGTGTCGTCTTGCGGCCAGCATCCAAGGCCACTAATGTCGTCCCGAACCGAGCAGCAGCAACTCTGCCAGATCTTCCCCACCTCGAAGACATCTGTATAGAAGACCCGATGTACCACACCTACTGTCAGTACCGCCAGTTCCTGCTGCAACAATATTATTAGGCGTTAATACAGCATTGCGGTGAGTCGTATAATGTCTTGTATAATTGCTGAATCCTGTAAACTCACCGTTTCCGTTGCATCATCTCGCGCGTGATTCTTGTCGGGACACTTCTTGTAACCGCGTCGGACGTTCTCTTCTTGACTGCATCCATAGCAATATCGGTTGTCCTAGTGCATATGACAGCCCGCGGCTGTCTCGGCACGAAAGACCACTCCTCAATTACTTTTCATATATCCACCGTCCGTCTGTCACTGTTCTTGAGTGCCATCCTTTTCTCTCTCTTGGTACCTGTAACAAAAACACAGTGACGGACGTGACACGTCGTCGTCGGCTATGTCGATTACCTCGGGACGATCGACCGGATGCAGAACTGGCGTCGGAGCTCGCGAGAGGTCCGCGTGGTTGACCTCTTTAGGAGGGTTGCAAGGGCAACCGTATACAGAAACGTAATCGGACGCGTCACACGGAATGTGCTCGGTGGTTCCCAGAAGTTCGGTCCACTCGGTAGTGGCAATGATTTGATCGAGCACCGCTTTATTTCTCAACGCGCGTCTCAATTTAGCAAGTTGATACTTGCGTCCCGCTCGACGTGGGCGTCGCATAGGTAAGGAATAGTAATGATGGAATATTAATAATATAATGAAAATGAACTTCCACTTGTTATTAACCTTTTTGGTAGTTAACTCGCTTCACGTCTATAGTGGCGGCTCAGCGTTTCCACTGCGCTCTTTAGACCAATTCTAGACGTGGCACGAGAACTTCTCTATGACTCGCTTCAAATTCCTTATTGGCGGCTCAGCGTTTCCACTGCGCACTTTAGACCAAGTCCGGATATGTCACGAGTTTAATATATTCGATGCAAGAACTGAATTGGAAGATGGTGTTGAACTAACACGAGAATAACAAGATCGAAGCACTGGTATAACAACGATATATTAAATAAGAACTGGTAAGTACACTGGTATACAATATGTAAGTAGTATTATAATAGGAGTAGTAATTGGATTAATGAATAATGGATATTGTAATATGTTATAGGATTAATGTATGAGAATTAGGACTTGAGTTGAGTTGAGTTAGAGTTGGAATTGGAATTGGAATTAGGAGTGAAGGATCGACACACTTCACTTTCGCGGAGCTAGACTGAACACGTCTGCTCTTGAAGCCGGACTGGCGGCTGAGGCCAGGTAGGCACGTCTGTGCGAGTCGCTGGCTGAAGGCGGACTGCTGCAAGCGTCCGCTCTGCCTTGCCTCCTTCGTTCGGAGTGGGGATAGCTGACGCTGCAGTCTCTTTGTTCTTCAGTCGTCGGAGTGGGAGAACCGCTGACGCAGCAGCGTCTTCGCTCCCGGGGACTGCACGTGCATTTCTGCTGACGCTGCAGTCTCGTGGCTGTCCTATTGCCCTCTACGAGCGTGGGACTGCTGATGCAGCAGTCTTTGGACTTCTCGACGTTTCTAGAAGCTTCCAGATGCTTCCAGAGTGATGCAATACTTTATTGCATTATGTGTCGTGGTGATGGGTTGAAACTGAGGTAAGGTGTTGATCAAGGTGAAGTTATGGTGATGGGTAGAGACGGAGATAAGGATTAGAACAATAGAATAATGAAATCTTAATACTATGCTCCTATGTCTAGGGGACGGTGTATGGATCTTATGTAGATCAGACCTTGTATACATGGTGTGTGTACAAGGCCAACGTCGTACATCGGACGACGTAACACCTCCCAACGCGGAAAAGAAATTTCTTACAAGGAAGAAATTTCTCGCTCAACACTCGATCACACACTCATTCATGCGACGCATCGTCCGGGGGTACTCCGCGCAGGGAGCACAGTTCTCGGCGAGTATTTCCTATATTTGTACGAAACACTGGTCGCACTGAAATGTTGTCGGTGTCGGCACGTGGGGCTGGGGCTGGTTTTATGCAACTTATTTCGCTTTGTTCATTTTGCATAGTTGGGTTTTGGGTGGGTGGGGAATCACTGGTGTCACTGTCACTTTTGTCTTTTCTTATCTTCTTCCAGATGAGTGTCACGTTTCGCTGACGCGGGGTTTGCGTTAGATTAGTCGGCGCACGCTTGAGTTTGTTTGCATGTACAATCTTAAAATGGTTCCCTACTTTAATTTTTACATTGTTTGAGTCTAGGATGTCGCAAATTTCGTGAGGACCCGTATATTGCGCATCGAATTTGCCCTTGCAGGGTTCTTTGAGTAGGAATACCTGTTCTATATCTTCCGGTGGTCGAAGGAGATTTTGCCGATGCTGGGCTTCGAATTTCGCTCGCTTATTCTCATAGGGATATCCTTTATCGCGAGGGTACATGGATTTATATTTCATTCTTGCTGACTCGTATTTCGCCGTAGCGCAGAGATTAATTTTATCGTATTCGTTTCGCTTCGCATGGCAACGTGCAGATGGAAGTTGAAAGGAATCGAGTTTCTGTGGATCATCAAAGATATGATTTTGAAGTAAGTTAAGAAGTTCTTTTACTCTGGAGGCTTTGATATCCTTCTCTGGTTTAGAACTGTCGCTGGATTTATTGTGCAATATAGAACAGACCTGCTTACATATGGGTCTTGAAGATCTTTGATTGTCGTAAGAATGGAGTTGGTCTTGGAATTGATCGGGCTGGTTACCGGAGTTAGAATAAGGATCGGGCTGGTTACCGGAGTTAGAATAAGAATCGGGCTGGTTACCGGAGTTAGAATAAGAATCGGGCTGGTTACCGGAGTTAGTATAAGAATCGGGCTGGTTACCGGAGTTAGTAATGTCGGGATGGTTACCGAATGCGTCGGGATGGTTCCCGGAATTAGAAAGGTCGGGATGGTTACCGAATACGTCGGGATGGTTCCCGGAATTAGAAAGGTCGGGATGGTTACCGAATGCGTCGGGATGATACCCGGAATGAGAAAGGTCGGAAGAGTACGACTCGATTTCTTCCATCTCCAATGGGGGCAATCGAAATGAAACTCTTTCCGACGAGGTGTTTGTTACGTCGGACGACCTCCGACGTTGGTCGAATCGAGGACCGTACCTCGATTCTAGGTTAAGACTAAATACTAAGTACATAACAACCTCTTAAACCCATCGCTATCAAACTCTTGTTCTAATTCTAATACATCTTAAACCCATCACTACTTCACCCACGACTTTTCCTAAACTTGTTCTAATACCCATCGCTACTTAAATCTCGACTCTCCCAATTGTTCTACAACCAACCATCACTCCGAACTCCTAACTTTACTTTCACTTGTTCAAACCCTCATCTACACTTACAACTTGTTCAAATCCTCAACTCCGCTCGAGTAAACGCCACCTCGAGAACAAAGAGATCGCAACGTCAGCAGTCTTGCACGCGTCACCACTCTGTCGAGAGCGAGGACAAAGAGACTGCAACGTCAGCAGTCTTGCACCCGTCACCACTCCGACGAGCGAGGACAAAGGGACTGCAGCGTCAGCAACCCCCACTCCGAGCGAAGGAGGCTACGCAGAGCTGCCTCTTGCATCAGTCTGGTGCTAGCCAGCGGAGTGAGCGGACGTGTCGGTCTGCGCTCACTCCATTCTCACACAACGACATCAGTCAGTCTGGCCCAAGCCAGCGAAGTGAGCAGACGTGTCGACCTGCGCTCTTCTAATTCGCGCTTCGACGTTCATCGACGTTTGTTCTACAATTCCAATTCCAAATCTAATTCCAATTCTAATTCAAACTCAATACCAATTCCGACTCAACGCAGTCTCTATTCCAATACTAATTCATTTACTAACTCCTACGCAATTAATTCATTTAATTCATATTCACATTTATATTAATACAATTGTAACTAAGTGTAACCAAGTTATTATTATAATATATCTTATTTTACCAGAACTTCGCGAGTGACTTCTCTTACAATTCAATCAATTCAGTGACCTATTTCTCTCCGATATTCAAACTATATCTTCGTTTATCGTGCACTTGTAGAGTATTGAAACTCGGTCACAAAGGGAGAAGCTTACAGCTCCGCCGAGACAATACGTCTGCAAGCGACATTTTGAACAATTGTTCCATTAGCAATCGTGCACTTGTTGAGTATTGAAACTCGGTCACAAAGGGAGAAGCTTACAGCTCCGCCGAGACAATACGTCTGCAAGCGACATTTTGATCGGTCAAGTGTTTTCTCGGTCAAGTGTTCGATCAAGTCTCCATCAAGTGACAGTTCACACAAGGAATACGTGCAGTGCTAGATCTATAGTGACAGTTCTAACAGTGCCCTCGTTCGTTACACAGTGACCCGGCTTGGAGGCCAGTTCGTCCGCTCCGCTTGGGTAGTGTCAATGAACGAGCGGACCTTTTCAATAACTACATTTTATTAAAGTCACAGGTGGAATACCGCTGGCCAGCGCCTCCGGGGAACCCCTGGCCAATTTTCCCTTTTTCATTCAGAACATAGACAAAATTCCTATAAAGGATTTCTTGAGAAGGAGTTGTTAAACCAAGTTCCTTTCGCTCCTCTCTCCTCATGCGTCGAACACGTCACGACCGAGAATATCGAGTGTGACGCGTCAGATTACGTATCGGTATACGGTTGTCCGTGCCGTCCGATTCCGAACACAGAGATCAACCACGCGGATCTCTCGCGTTCCACGCCTGTCAACGTTACACCAGCTGCCCGCTATGAGATCATCGATCTCATAGACATCTCTGACGACGACGACAGCCAGGACACAGTGATCCTGCCACGTCCTCGTTGCGTCATCACCAACAGCACGTTCCTGTCACCACGTCAACGTATTACGTTGCGTCTTCCCAATCTTCCTCGCCTGGAAGATATTTGCATCGAGGACCCACAGTACGAGGTCTACGCAGCGCAGAGGAAACAACTCCTGCGACAGTATTATTAAGGCGTAACAACAAACCGGTGAGAATCAGTATCTTGTATCCATCTTTACCCCATGTCAACTCACCGCGTTCGTTGCGTTTACGTATAAGTATCGCCATCCGCGTTGACTGCAAGCGGGTGCCGATTTTCCAAATGACTATCGGTGTCCTAGCGCATATGACTGCCCGTCTGGCTGTCTTGGCGTAAAAGACCGTTTCCTCATCAATTCCACGTGCCGCCTCCTGGGGTCATCTCCTTTGCCTAGGACGTGGGACGTGACGTAACAAAATTTGGCGCAGTCGGTAGGACACGAAAACGGTCGCCGGTAGTCGAACCATTAACAAATTGTTTTCGTACGTCTGACATTTGTTCTTTAAATCGTGTGTCGAGTAAGAATTCACACTAATATCGCAAAATGTCTCGCCCAATCACACGATCCCAAACGGATCCCCGAGCGGATCCTAATCAAGACCTTCCTCCGCCAACCGAGGAAGAGCTACTTCTTTACGCGCAAGACCTCGCCCGTAAAGAGGAATATTTAAAAGAGCAAACCGAATTCATTGCTAAATTGCGTCTTAAATATGAAGAAGACGCACAGAATCAAAATAACATGCTCGATGAAATACGCAAAGAGCTCCACAATATTCAAACCTTGAACCAAAACTTACGTCACCAAGCGCCTACACCAGGCCCCAGTAATGTCTCTAACACGCGAGAACCTTCATTATCAGAGCCACGCGAAACCCCGCAATATGAGCCAACAGGAAATTTCGCGTTGAAACAAGCCGCAGAACTCGTACCCAAATTCGACGGAACATCGATTCCCGTCCTAAAATTCATCCGCGCCTGCAAACGCGCGCGTGATTCTATCCCCGAATCCATAGAACGTGCCCTTACTAAACTAATCTGCAATAAACTTTCCGATCGTGCGTACGCTGCCATTGAAGGCGAAAACATACGTACGATCTCACAACTTTGCGATAAGCTACGAACAGTACTGGGACCCTACAAATTCGTGGACCAGTACCGTGGCGAATTGGCAAGCATAGCCCAGGGCAACAATGAGCATATTCTTGACTTCATAAATCGAGTCAAAGATTTACGAACCGCCATCAGCGATTCTACCGAAGGACATTACGACTACAGAGAAATCGATCGTTTCACAGTCGAGTGCTTCCTTCGCGGTCTACTCCCACAACTTCGCAGCGAAGTTTTGCATTGCCGTTCTCAGAATTCGGCAGAGATCTTCGAAGCAGCCATCTCTGCATATAAGCAATATGAGCTGTATCAAAACCGTCGTCGCGAATCTAATCGTGACGATTCCCGCAAGGTAAGCTTCTCAGATAACAGAAGCTCCTATCGCCCACGCTCTTCTGACAATTTCAATTCTCGCGAACGCATCCCTGAACGTCGCGACAACAGACCGGATGAGCGTCGCGATAACGGGTCCGACCAACGTCGAGACTCGTGGAGAAACTCGAACCGCAACTCTTATCGTTCTCCAACTCCGCAGTGGCGATCCGAAACCCCTCGCGAACAAAACCCGCAGCGCGAAAACCGGGACCCGAATTCAAATCGCGACAGACGTTCGGGAGAGCCCCGCAAGTTTTGCAACTATTGCAAAACTCCCGGGCATGACATTCACGAATGTCGAAAAAGAGCCTATAACAATAACCTGCGCTCGGGAAACGAGTCAGGCCTCCCGACAGGAACGAATCAACAGCGGGAGGCCGCCCCAACAAAGCGCAACCAAACATTCACGCAGACCGCCGTTCGAACGAACGATCTCCCCGAAGACCAGATCGACGATTCGTCTCTGCAGTTAACCTCGCAGTAGACTCGCCGATCCCGCGCGTACAAATCTCCGCCCCTCAGCTTCGCGAGAAAAGTGAATTCTTATTAGACACGGGCTCGGAAGTCAATTTGATACGCGCGTCTAGTTTAAAACCTGGGATAACCATTGATCCCACGAGCACGATCGAAGTTCATGGAATAACCGAGGGTTCCATAGTAACACTCGGCGAAGTCGTTATATTCATTCAAGGGACAATCCCTGTCAAATTCCACGTGCTCGGGGACGATTTTCCAGTCAGTGTTAACGGAATTCTCGGCTCGCCCTTCTTTATAGGAGGAGCTGAGATTTCCTTTGCAAGGCAATTTGTTTTAATCGGAAACATTTCTATTCCGTTCTCTAATTCACGCGCACTGCCGACTGAGCCCCGCGATAGTTCAATGACGAGGGTTATTTCAATGCCTTCTCCGAAAACGGAGGTCTCTCTTGAAAAGCACGCCGCAAGGACAGAGGAAGAAACATTCCCTCTCTCAAAACGTCGGGTGCAACCGGGAGAGATTCGTATCACATCGAATAATATCGTAGAGGAACCGGTCGATAAGCGCAAAAATCAAAATCAACAGTCCGAAACAAGGACTGCAGCAGACTCTAATGAGTTTGCCGTTGAGCCCCGAACAGCCGCCTGCATTGCAGTCAGCGTACAGGGCCCGAAACAGGGATATATCCGCCGCGTCAGCGTAGCGCCGGATGTATTCCTCGGTGACTGTGTAGTCACTAATCGCGGAGGCAAAGCGAGCCTCAGATGTTTCAACACATCTCCGCGTCCGATCTCATTCCGATTACCCGTGTTAGAGGTGGAAGAGATCGAGCGTTATTCAACTAATTCCGGGCACTATCCCGACGCATTCGGTAACCATCCCGACCTTTCTAATTCCGGTAACCATCCCGACGTATTCGGTAACCATCCCGACCTTTCTAATTCCGGTAACCATCCCGACGTATTCGGTAACCATCCCGACCTTTCTAATTCCGGTAACCATCCCGACGCATTCGGTAACCATCCCGACCTTTCCAATTCCGGTAACCATCCCGACGTATTCGGTAACCATCCCGACCTTTCTAATTCCGGTAACCATCCCGACGCATTCGGTAACCATCCCGACCTTTTCAATTCCGGTAACCATCCCGACGTATTCGGTAACCATCCCGACAATTTTAATCCAGAGTCCAAAGAAGACTCCCACGAATTCAAACCTATGAAGGTTTATTCTACAAGCTCCGGTATCAAGTCCGATTGTTTCTATTCCGAGTCTAGGTTGAAAGGAAATGTCCCCGCCTTTGATTCTCTAAAGACGACAGAACGTCTACATAAAGTAAAGCATAAAACTCTACCTCGTATAGACCGAGTATACGAGTCGATCATAAAAGATCATCCCGCGATAATTTCTAAATCAGAATCAAAGAGAGTCTATATTTCATTTCAAAAACCTACCTCTGATCTTTCGCCGGAACATGATCTCTTCCAATCTCAACGGTCAAGTATCCGTGCACCGCAAAGCGAGTTTCATCCATCTAGGAATTATACGTCTGTAAAATACGCGTCAGCAAAAAGGAGAAACAAATTTCGTATTATACTATACCTCTGCGATAACCCGCGAACAATGATTATAGCATCTCCTGCGACTTGCGATAAGAAACCCTCCCAGGAGATTTCATTACAGTCCTCCGCTGACGCGAAATTAGAATCCGCGATAATCACGCGTCCGGTCAACACCGATAAGCGAGCGAAATCCGAAACCCAGCGTCGACAGAATCTCCTTCCACCGCCGGAAGATACAGAACAAACGACAGCAGCACTTCGAAGAAGTTCCTACAGCCAGAATCCCAGCCTGTTCCCAGCCGCCTACCACATCGTGTCCAGTATCCACAAACACAATCAACATGTGCGGACACTTACAACCGGCGAGACCATCGGCGAACAAAGCCGGAGACTTCGTCTACAGATACCAGGGAATATTCTGCTACAATGGCAGACACAGAATCTCCCTAAATGGCAGAGAACTATGCCTTGCCTGCAGCCTCACTGCGGTAGTCAGGAGGGTCATCGTATACACGCACGTTCTTACAAGGAAAAAGAAGAACGCATGCGACGCGTGTACAAAACCCATATTGAGGGAAACCCCAATATTGGAATGCATCCACTGCAGCTTCCTCCTCGCACTGGATCGGGCAGCAACAGACACTGCCAGAATAAGAAGAGAAAGAGGCGAAATTCTCACGGACGACGAAGAAGAGGACGAAAACTCAAGCACCTCTTCCTCGGACGAAGACACCAATACTCAAGCAAATTAGAGATGCAGAGTGTTTGTGCCAAAGCCGTAATCTCGTCACCAGAGACAAGAGTGATTACTCTAACCAACAAGGGGAGCAAAATGCCGAGTCAACAGGGAGATTACTTATCCATACTCAGTATTCCCCTGCCGGTTGGACTTGCTCACCCCCCACTAACCTACATCGAACAAACAAAGCAGAAGAGCAGTCATTCTGCAACCGCCATCATGAAAGACGCTGGATTTATTGCAGTCCCAGCAGGTGAAGTGGTCCATATTATCAAATGTATCCCAGTGACAGTCCAGATCCGGAAAACGGAACGCTGTTATGACGAACTGCCCGTCACGTACAAGAATTCTTCAAGATTCCTGAAACCAAAGGACCACATTATTTCAAACACCGGTACAGAGAAGCCGTGCAGCGAGTTACTATCTCCATATTACAGAATACATGGAACATGGTACCGACTCACTCCATCACTAACAGAAACCATTGCACCGTCAGAACTCCATCCAATCTCTAAGGCCACATGGAAATACGTGGACCCCAAAAACCTTGCGACTGGAGGCATATATTCGCAAGACGACCTCGACAAACTGCAGGATCACATAATGTTCCCTGTAGAAAAGGTAGCCGTAATAAATACTATTGCACAAGGCGCCTCAGGTAGACAATACGCAGCAGGAAATATTAACATGTTCAACCTGCTCGACGAAGAGTCGCTTCAACAAATAGCTGAATCTACCGCACAGAAGTTATGGTCAGGATTTACCACGTTCGGATCCGTAACCGCTGGATTAATAGGAATATATGTGGCAATTCGCACAATAAAAACTATTATCAGCACAATCATCAATGGCATCGCCCTCCATTCGTTATACGGCTGGAGCCTCCACCTCATCGTCGCCATCTGGAGTTCCTTGACAAGATTCTTCATTTTCCTGAAACAAAGAGACGAAACATACACATACGCTGTCAGATATCGGAAAAGTGAAAGTGAAAATGACATAAGTGAGCCCATTCCCTCCCAAGACCCCAATAAAAGACAGTCAAATAATGAACATTGCGATTATAGACTGTCGGACATTGCGAAACCTACCCCAACTCCTCGCGCAAAATCAGACAACATCTCAGTGCATCCAGTGTTTCGTACTGTTAATACAGTCAACGTGCGCCGAGAACTGAGCTCCCTGCGCGGATCGCTCACTAACGATGCGTCTCAAGACCAAAAATTGTAATGCGAGCGCTCACCGAACACAACCTCGGACCGAGAGATTTCACTCCGAGAAATCTCTTCTCCGGCGAGGGAGGTGTTACGTCGGACGACCTCCGACGTTGGTCGAATCGAGGACCGTACCTCGATTCTAGGTTAAGACTAAATACTAAGTACATAACAACCTCTTAAACCCATCGCTATCAAACTCTTGTTCTAATTCTAATACATCTTAAACCCATCACTACTTCACCCACGACTTTTCCTAAACTTGTTCTAATACCCATCGCTACTTAAATCTCGACTCTCCCAATTGTTCTACAACCAACCATCACTCCGAACTCCTAACTTTACTTTCACTTGTTCAAACCCTCATCTACACTTACAACTTGTTCAAATCCTCAACTCCGCTCGAGTAAACGCCACCTCGAGAACAAAGAGATCGCAACGTCAGCAGTCTTGCACGCGTCACCACTCTGTCGAGAGCGAGGACAAAGAGACTGCAACGTCAGCAGTCTTGCACCCGTCACCACTCCGACGAGCGAGGACAAAGGGACTGCAGCGTCAGCAACCCCCACTCCGAGCGAAGGAGGCTACGCAGAGCTGCCTCTTGCATCAGTCTGGTGCTAGCCAGCGGAGTGAGCGGACGTGTCGGTCTGCGCTCACTCCATTCTCACACAACGACATCAGTCAGTCTGGCCCAAGCCAGCGAAGTGAGCAGACGTGTCGACCTGCGCTCTTCTAATTCGCGCTTCGACGTTCATCGACGTTTGTTCTACAATTCCAATTCCAAATCTAATTCCAATTCTAATTCAAACTCAATACCAATTCCGACTCAACGCAGTCTCTATTCCAATACTAATTCATTTACTAACTCCTACGCAATTAATTCATTTAATTCATATTCACATTTATATTAATACAATTGTAACTAAGTGTAACCAAGTTATTATTATAATATATCTTATTTTACCAGAACTTCGCGAGTGACTTCTCTTACAATTCAATCAATTCAGTGACCTATTTCTCTCCGATATTCAAACTATATCTTCGTTTATCGTGCACTTGTAGAGTATTGAAACTCGGTCACAAAGGGAGAAGCTTACAGCTCCGCCGAGACAATACGTCTGCAAGCGACATTTTGAACAATTGTTCCATTAGCAATCGTGCACTTGTTGAGTATTGAAACTCGGTCACAAAGGGAGAAGCTTACAGCTCCGCCGAGACAATACGTCTGCAAGCGACATTTTGATCGGTCAAGTGTTTTCTCGGTCAAGTGTTCGATCAAGTCTCCATCAAGTGACAGTTCACACAAGGAATACGTGCAGTGCTAGATCTATAGTGACAGTTCTAACAGTGCCCTCGTTCGTTACACAGTGACCCGGCTTGGAGGCCAGTTCGTCCGCTCCGCTTGGGTAGTGTCAATGAACGAGCGGACCTTTTCAATAACTACATTTTATTAAAGTCACAGGTGGAATACCGCTGGCCAGCGCCTCCGGGGAACCCCTGGCCAATTTTCCCTTTTTCATTCAGAACATAGACAAAATTCCTATAAAGGATTTCTTGAGAAGGAGTTGTTAAACCAAGTTCCTTTCGCTCCTCTCTCCTCATGCGTCGAACACGTCACGACCGAGAATATCGAGTGTGACGCGTCAGATTACGTATCGGTATACGGTTGTCCGTGCCGTCCGATTCCGAACACAGAGATCAACCACGCGGATCTCTCGCGTTCCACGCCTGTCAACGTTACACCAGCTGCCCGCTATGAGATCATCGATCTCATAGACATCTCTGACGACGACGACAGCCAGGACACAGTGATCCTGCCACGTCCTCGTTGCGTCATCACCAACAGCACGTTCCTGTCACCACGTCAACGTATTACGTTGCGTCTTCCCAATCTTCCTCGCCTGGAAGATATTTGCATCGAGGACCCACAGTACGAGGTCTACGCAGCGCAGAGGAAACAACTCCTGCGACAGTATTATTAAGGCGTAACAACAAACCGGTGAGAATCAGTATCTTGTATCCATCTTTACCCCATGTCAACTCACCGCGTTCGTTGCGTTTACGTATAAGTATCGCCATCCGCGTTGACTGCAAGCGGGTGCCGATTTTCCAAATGACTATCGGTGTCCTAGCGCATATGACTGCCCGTCTGGCTGTCTTGGCGTAAAAGACCGTTTCCTCATCAATTCCACGTGCCGCCTCCTGGGGTCATCTCCTTTGCCTAGGACGTGGGACGTGACGTAACATGTTAAAACACCGGAGGCTCGCTTTGCCTTTACGATTGGTGACAACGCAGTCACCCAGGAATACATCCGGCGCTACATTAACACGGCGGATATATCCCTGTTTAGGTCCTTCGACGTCGATCGCTATGCACGCAACGGTACGAGGTTCGAGGACGAATTCTTCGGATTTCGGAGGAGTCTTTGTTCGGACTCGATCCTCACGCTCCACGATCCGACTTCTCGCAGTGTACTCCGATATCTCTCGAGTCTCCTTCGATTCCGGCCGGCTTTTCACGGCGTTTTTCTCTAGGGAGCACTCGATCGAATCCCGAGGAGGCATTGAAATAACCTCCGTCACCGGAGCTCTGCAAGGTCTGACCGCGGGTTCACGAGGATTTGAGGAAGACACTCGAACGTTCCTTGCCGAATGTTCCTCACGCTCGACGGCTGGAGTTTTAACGAGATCGTTGGTCATAGACGAAGGCATTGAAATAACCTCTGCTGCCAATTCATCGCGAGGCTCAGCCGTGGGCGCGCAAGGGTTCGAGAAGGGAACCCGAATGTTTCCTATCGTAATGTATTCATTCGCAAAGGAGATCTCGGCTCCTGTTCTGAAGAAGGGAGAACCGAGGATTCCGTCGATGTTAATTGGGAAGTTTTCTTCCAGGACATGAAATTCAATAGGGTTTTGACCCTGTACGTGTATTTTAATTTGACCGAGAGTTGGAATGGATCCCCAGGTTATTCCTTGGACTTCTATAGTGTTCGTATGATCTATAGGTAGATTTGGTTCTAGACTTGACGCACGAATTAAATTGATCTCCGAACCCGTGTCCAACAAAAATTCACACTTCTTTTGTAATTGAGGGGCGGAGATTTTTACGCGCGGGATTGGTGAGTCTGCAGCAAGATTTACTGCTGAGACGAATCGTCGGACTGGTCGTTCGTCCGGATAGCTGTTTGGGTGCGGGCTGTAGTTTGGGTTGAAGATGCGGCCTCCCGCCTGGGGTTGGCTTCGGTCGGGAGGCCGGACTCGTTTCCCGACCTCCTATTATTATTGAAAGTGCGCTTACGGCACTCGTGAATATCGTGCCCGGGGGTTTTGCAGTAGTTGCAAAATTTGTTAGGGCTTGAGGGGCGATCTGTGCGACCATCGCGGTACGTGTTTTGGTCGCGAGGATTATTTTCCCATCGCCGTTGCGGCGTCGGGGAGCGATAAGAGTCCCGGTTTAAGTTTCTCGAGGACTGCTGAGACGAGTCCGGTCTGTTATCGCGGCGTTCTTGAGTTCGCTCTGGAATGTCACGAGCGGACTCGTACGTGGAACGCTGGCGATACGGCCGGTTATCAGAGAAGCTGACTCGTTTTTCTTCGCGGATCAGTTCTCGTCGACGAGTCTGGTCTGACTCATACTGCCTGTAAGCAGAGATGGCTGCTTCGAAAACAGTGGCAGGATTTCGCGAAGGGCAATGAAGCACTTCGGCACGCAGCTGGGGAAGGAGACCTCGTAGAAAACAATCTACTACGAAGCGATCTAGTTCTTCGTAATCAAGGCCAATATCTGTGGCATCTTGAATCGCGGTTCGAAGGTCTTTAACGCGATTGATGAAGTCTAAGATGTGCTCGTTTGGAGCTTGGAGTACACTCGCGAGATCGCCACGGTACTGGTCCACGAATTTGTATGGGCCCAGCACTGTACGTAACTTTTCGCATAGTGCAGAAATTGTGAATATGTGCTGGCCTTCTATAGCGGCATAAGCACGATCGTGGAGTTTATTGCAGAGCAATTTTGTGAGGGCACGCTCTGCAGTGGCCGGTACGGTGTCACGCGCGCGTTTGCATGCACGTATGAATTGTAGGACGGAAGACGAAGTTCCGTCGAATCTAGGGACAAGCTCGGCGGCTTGTTTTAGAGCGAAATTGCCAGTAGGTTCATACTGTGGGATTTCGCGTGGCTCTGGCGGTGAAGGTTCCCGCATATTAGAGACGTTACTAGGGCCTGGTGTAGGCGATTGTTGACGTAGGCTTTGACTCGTGATTTGGATGTTATGAAGCTCTTTTCGTATTTCGTCGAGCATATTCTTTTGGTTTTGTGCGTCTTCTTCATATTTGAGACGCAATTTGGCAATAAAATCAGTTTCCTCTTTGAGATATTGCTCTCTACGGGCGAGGTCTTGCGCGTAAAGGAGTAACTCTTCCTCGGTCATTGGAGGAAGGTCTGCGTTAGGATCTGCTCGGAGATCCTTTTGAGATCGCGTGATTGGGCGAGACATTTTGAAAGATATAAATGGGATTTAAGAAATGTGAACTTCGCACTGACACGCGTCGGGGCTTGTTAATGCAAATATCGGCGACCACTTCGATGTCCTACCGACTGCGCCAAATTTGTCACGTCCGTCACTGTGTTTTTGTTACAGGTACCAGGAGAGAGAAAAGAGAACAGTGACAGACGGACGGTTGAGATATTATGATTAAAATGAGGAGTGGTCTTTCGTGCCGAGACAGCCGCGGGCTGTCATATGCACTAGGACAACCGATATTGCTATGGATGCAGTCAAGAAGAGAACGTCCGACACGGTTACAAGAAGTGTCCCGACAAGAATCACGCGCGAGATGATGCAACGAGAACGGTGAGTTTACAGGATTCGGCAATTATACAAGACATTATACGACTCACCGCAATGTTGTATTGACGCCTAATAATATTGTTGTAGCAGGAACTGGCGGTACTGACAGTAGGTGTAGTACATCGGATCTTCTATACAGATGTCCTCGAGGTGAGGGAGATCTGGCAGAGTTGCTGCTGCTCGGTTCGGGACGACATTAATGGCCTTGGATGCTGGCCGCAAGACGACACGTTGATGAGCTGGCAGAGGAACGTCACGGATGATTCGGCAACGGACCCTGGGAACGATGATCGTGTCTCGGCTGTCGTCGTCGTCGGCTATGTCGATTACCTCGGGACGATCGACCGGATGCAGAACTGGCGTCGGAGCTCGCGAGAGGTCCGCGTGGTTGACCTCTTTAGGAGGGTTGCAAGGGCAACCGTATACAGAAACGTAATCGGACGCGTCACACGGAATGTGCTCGGTGGTTCCCAGAAGTTCGGTCCACTCGGTAGTGGCAATGATTTGATCGAGCACCGCTTTATTTCTCAACGCGCGTCTCAATTTAGCAAGTTGATACTTGCGTCCCGCTCGACGTGGGCGTCGCATAGGTAAGGAATAGTAATGATGGAATATTAATAATATAATGAAAATGAACTTCCACTTGTTATTAACCTTTTTGGTAGTTAACTCGCTTCACGTCTATAGTGGCGGCTCAGCGTTTCCACTGCGCTCTTTAGACCAATTCTAGACGTGGCACGAGAACTTCTCTATGACTCGCTTCAAATTCCTTATTGGCGGCTCAGCGTTTCCACTGCGCACTTTAGACCAAGTCCGGATATGTCACGAGTTTAATATATTCGATGCAAGAACTGAATTGGAAGATGGTGTTGAACTAACACGAGAATAACAAGATCGAAGCACTGGTATAACAACGATATATTAAATAAGAACTGGTAAGTACACTGGTATACAATATGTAAGTAGTATTATAATAGGAGTAGTAATTGGATTAATGAATAATGGATATTGTAATATGTTATAGGATTAATGTATGAGAATTAGGACTTGAGTTGAGTTGAGTTAGAGTTGGAATTGGAATTGGAATTAGGAGTGAAGGATCGACACACTTCACTTTCGCGGAGCTAGACTGAACACGTCTGCTCTTGAAGCCGGACTGGCGGCTGAGGCCAGGTAGGCACGTCTGTGCGAGTCGCTGGCTGAAGGCGGACTGCTGCAAGCGTCCGCTCTGCCTTGCCTCCTTCGTTCGGAGTGGGGATAGCTGACGCTGCAGTCTCTTTGTTCTTCAGTCGTCGGAGTGGGAGAACCGCTGACGCAGCAGCGTCTTCGCTCCCGGGGACTGCACGTGCATTTCTGCTGACGCTGCAGTCTCGTGGCTGTCCTATTGCCCTCTACGAGCGTGGGACTGCTGATGCAGCAGTCTTTGGACTTCTCGACGTTTCTAGAAGCTTCCAGATGCTTCCAGAGTGATGCAATACTTTATTGCATTATGTGTCGTGGTGATGGGTTGAAACTGAGGTAAGGTGTTGATCAAGGTGAAGTTATGGTGATGGGTAGAGACGGAGATAAGGATTAGAACAATAGAATAATGAAATCTTAATACTATGCTCCTATGTCTAGGGGACGGTGTATGGATCTTATGTAGATCAGACCTTGTATACATGGTGTGTGTACAAGGCCAACGTCGTACATCGGACGACGTAACAGATGCATCCCGCAGGCTAGTCGAGTAAAAACACGTGCGAGAGGATGCATCCCGCAGGCTAGTCGAGCAAAAACACGTGCGAAAGGATGCATCCCGCAGGCTAGTCCAGTAAAAACACGTGCGAGAGGATGCATCCCGCCGGCTAGTCGAGTAAAAACACGTGCGAGGTTTTGTGGGATGCGTATGCGCAGGTTTTGTGGGATGCGCATGCGCAGGTTTTGTGGGATGCGCATGTGTTACGTCGTCCGATGTACGACGTTGGCCTTGTACATACATTATGTATTCAAGGTCTGATCTGCATAAGATCCATACACCGTCCCCTAGACATAAGAACATAATATTAAGATCTCATATATTCTATTGTTCTAATCCTTATCTCCGTCTCTACCCATCACCATAACTTCACCTTGATCAACACCTTACCTCAGTTTCAACCCATCACCACGACACATAATGCAATAAAGTATTGCATCACTCTGGAAGCATCTGGAAGCTTCTAGAAACGTCGAGAAGTCCAAAGACTGCTGCATCAGCAGTCCCACGCTCGTAGAGGGCAATAGGACAGCCACGAGACTGCAGCGTCAGCAGAAATGCACGTGCAGTCCCCGGGAGCGAAGACGCTGCTGCGTCAGCGGTTCTCCCACTCCGACGACTGAAGAACAAAGAGACTGCAGCGTCAGCTATCCCCACTCCGAACGAAGGAGGCAAGGCAGAGCGGACGCTTGCAGCAGTCCGCCTTCAGCCAGCGACTCGCACAGACGTGCCTACCTGGCCTCAGCCGCCAGTCCGGCTTCAAGAGCAGACGTGTTCAGTCTAGCTCCGCGAAAGTGAAGTGTGTCGATCCTTCACTCCTAATTCCAATTCCAATTCCAACTCTAACTCAACTCAACTCAAGTCCTAATTCTCATACATTAATCCTATAACATATTACAATATCCATTATTCATTAATCCAATTACTACTCCTATTATAATACTACTTACATATTGTATACCAGTGTACTTACCAGTTCTTATTTAATATATCGTTGTTATACCAGTGCTTCGATCTTGTTATTCTCGTGTTAGTTCAACACCATCTTCCAATTCAGTTCTTGCATCGAATATATTAAACTCGTGACATATCCGGACTTGGTCTAAAGTGCGCAGTGGAAACGCTGAGCCGCCAATAAGGAATTTGAAGCGAGTCATAGAGAAGTTCTCGTGCCACGTCTAGAATTGGTCTAAAGAGCGCAGTGGAAACGCTGAGCCGCCACTATAGACGTGAAGCGAGTTAACTACCAAAAAGGTTAATAACAAGTGGAAGTTCATTTTCATTATATTATTAATATTCCATCATTACTATTCCTTACCTATGCGACGCCCACGTCGAGCGGGACGCAAGTATCAACTTGCTAAATTGAGACGCGCGTTGAGAAATAAAGCGGTGCTCGATCAAATCATTGCCACTACCGAGTGGACCGAACTTCTGGGAACCACCGAGCACATTCCGTGTGACGCGTCCGATTACGTTTCTGTATACGGTTGCCCTTGCAACCCTCCTAAAGAGGTCAACCACGCGGACCTCTCGCGAGCTCCGACGCCAGTTCTGCATCCGGTCGATCGTCCCGAGGTAATCGACATAGCCGACGACGACGACAGCCGAGACACGATCATCGTTCCCAGGGTCCGTTGCCGAATCATCCGTGACGTTCCTCTGCCAGCTCATCAACGTGTCGTCTTGCGGCCAGCATCCAAGGCCATTAATGTCGTCCCGAACCGAGCAGCAGCAACTCTGCCAGATCTCCCTCACCTCGAGGACATCTGTATAGAAGATCCGATGTACTACACCTACTGTCAGTACCGCCAGTTCCTGCTACAACAATATTATTAGGCGTCAATACAACATTGCGGTGAGTCGTATAATGTCTTGTATAATTGCCGAATCCTGTAAACTCACCGTTCTCGTTGCATCATCTCGCGCGTGATTCTTGTCGGGACACTTCTTGTAACCGTGTCGGACGTTCTCTTCTTGACTGCATCCATAGCAATATCGGTTGTCCTAGTGCATATGACAGCCCGCGGCTGTCTCGGCACGAAAGACCACTCCTCATTTTAATCATAATATCTCAACCGTCCGTCTGTCACTGTTCTCTTTTCTCTCTCCTGGTACCTGTAACAAAAACACAGTGACGGACGTGACAAATTTGGCGCAGTCGGTAGGACATCGAAGTGGTCGCCGATATTTGCATTAACAAGCCCCGACGCGTGTCAGTGCGAAGTTCACATTTCTTAAATCCCATTTATATCTTTCAAAATGTCTCGCCCAATCACGCGATCTCAAAAGGATCTCCGAGCAGATCCTAACGCAGACCTTCCTCCTGTCACGTCCGTCACTGTGTTTTTGTTACAGGTACCAGGAGAGAGAAAAGAGAACAGTGACAGACGGACGGTTGAGATATGAAGATTAAAATGAGGAGTGGTCTTTCGTGCCGAGACAGCCGCGGGCTGTCATATGCACTAGGACAACCGATATTGCTATGGATGCAGTCAAGAAAAGAACGTCCGACGCGGTTACAAGGAGTGTCCCGACAAGAATCACGCGCGAGATGATGCAACGAAAACGGTGAGTTTACAGGATTCAACAATTATACAAGATATTATACGACTCACCGCAATGTTGTATTAACGCCTAATAATATTGTTGCAGCAGGAACTGGCGGTACTGACAGTAGGTGTCGTACATCGGATCTTCTATACAGATGTCCTCGAGGTGGGGAAGATCTGGCAGAGTTGCTGCTGCTCGGTTCGGGACGACGTTAGTGGCCTTGGATGCTGGCCGCAAGACGACACGTTGATGAGCTGGCAGAGGAACGTCACGGATGATTCGGCAACGGACCCTGGGAACGATGATCGTGTCTCGGCTGTCGTCGTCGTCGGCTATGTCGATCACCTCGCAATGCTGTATTAACGCCTAATAATATTGTTGCAGCAGGAACTGGCGGTACTGGCAGTAGGTGTAGTACATCGGGTCTTCTATACAGATGTCCTCGAGGTGGGGAAGATCTGGCAGAGTTGCTGCTGCTCGGTTCGGGACCACGTTAGTGGCCTTGGATGCTGGCCGCAAGACGACACGTTGATGAGCTGGCAGAGGAACGTCACGGATGATTCGGCAACGGACCCTGGGAACGATGATCGTGTCTCGGCTGTCGTCGTCGTCGGCTATGTCGATCACCTCTGGACAATCGACCGGATGTAGAACTGGCGTCGGAGCTCGCGAGAGGTCCGCGTGGTTGACCTCTTTAGGAGGGTTGCAAGGGCAACCGTATACAGAAACGTAATCGGACGCGTCACACGGAATGTGCTCGGTGGTTCCCAGAAGTTCTGTCCACTCGGTAGTGGCAATGATTTGATCGAGCACCGCTTTATTTCTCAACGCGCGTCTTAATTTAGCAAGTTGATACTTGCGTCCAGCTCGACGTGGGCGTCGCATGGGTAAGGAATAGTAATGATGGAATATTAATAATATATAATGAAATGAACTTCCACTTGTTATTAACCTTTTTGGTAGTTAACTCGCTTCACGTCTATAGTGGCGGCTCAGCGTTTCCACTGCGCACTTTAGACCAATTCTAGACGTGGCACGAGAACTTCTCTATGACTCGCTTCAAATTCCTTATTGGCGGCTCAGCGTTTCCACTGCGCACTTTAGACCAAGTCCGGATATGTCACGAGTTTAATATATTCGATGCAAGAACTGAATTGGAAGATGGTGTTGAACTAACACAAGAATAACAAGATCGAAGCACTGGTATAACAACGATATATTAAATAAGAACTGGTAAGTACACTGGTATACAATATGTAAGTAGTATTATAATAGGAGTAGTAATTGGATTAATGAATAATGGATATAGTAATATGTTGTAGGAATAATGTATGAGAATTAGGAGTTGAGTTGAGTTGAGTTAGAGTTGGAATTGGAATTGGAATTAGGAGTGAAGGATCGACACACTTCACTATCGCGGAGCTAGACTGAACACGTCTGCTCTTGAAGTCGGAAGAAGCCGGACTGGCGGCTGAGGCCAGGTTGGCACGTCTGTGCGAGTCGCTGGCTGAAGGCGGACTGATGCAAGCGCCTGCTCTGCCTTGCCTCCTTCGTTCGGAGTGGGGATAGCTGACGCTGCAGTCTCTTTGTTCTTCAGTCGTCGGAGTGGGAGAACCGCTGACGCAGCAGCGTCTTCGCTCCCGGGGACTGCACGTGCATTTCTGCTGACGGTGCAGTCTCGTGGCTGTCCTATTGCCCTCTACGAGCGTGGGACTGCTGATGCAGCAGTCTTTGGACTTCTCGACGTTTCTAGAAGCTTCTAGATGCTTCCAGAGTGATGCAATACTTTATTGCATTATGTGTCGTGGTGATGGGTTGAAACTGAGGTAAGGTGTTGATCAAGGTGAAGTTATGGTGATGGGTAGAGGCGGAGATAAGGATTAGAACAATAGAATATATGAGATCTTAATATTATGCTCTTATGTCTAGGGGACGGTGTGTGGATCTTATGTAGATCAGACCTTGTATACATAGTGTGTGTACAAGGCCAACGTCGTACATCGGACGACGTAACACCTCCCAACGCGGAAAAGAAATTTCTTACAAGGAAGAAATTTCTCGCTCAACACTCGACCACACACTCATTCATGCGACGCATCGGCCGGAGGTACTCCGCGCAGGGAGCACAGTTCTCGGCGAGTATTTCCTATATTTGTACGAAACACTGGTCGCACTGAAATGTTGTCGGTGTCGGCACGTGGGGCTGGGGCTGGTTTTGTAATGTCCGACAAGTCGTATTCGCAATGTTCATTTTTCGACTGTCTTTTCTCGGGGTTTAGGGTGGGTGGGGAATCACTTTGTTCACTAACACTTTCACTTTTGTCTTTTCTTATCTGCGTCCAGATGAGTGTCACGTTTCGCTGACGCGGGGTTTGCGTTGGATTATTCGGCGCACGCTTGAGTTTGTTTGCATGTACAATCTTAAAATGGTTCCCTACTTTAATTTTCACATTGTTTGAGTCTAAGATGTCGCAAATTTCGTGAGGACCCGTATATTGCGCATCGAATTTGCCCTTGCAGGGTTCTTTGAGTAGGAATACCTGTTCTATATCTTCCGGTGGTCGAAGGAGATTTTGCCGATGCTGGGCTTCGAATTTCGCTCGCTTATTCTCATAGGGATATCCTTTATCGCGAGGGTACTCTGATTTATATTGCTTTCTTGCTGACGCGTATTTCGCTGTAGCGCAGAGATTAATTTTATCGTATTCGTTTCGCTTCGCATGGCAACGTGCAGATGGAAGTTGAAAGGAATCGAGTTTCTGTGGATCATCAAAGATATGATTGTGAAGTAAGTTATGAAGTTCTTTTACTCTGGAGGCTTTGATATCCTTCTCTGGTTTAGAACTGTCACTGGGTTTATTGTGCAATATAGAACAGACCTGCTTACATATGGGTCTTGAAGATCTTTGATTGTCGTAGGAATGGAGTTGGTCTTGGAATTGATCGGGCTGGTTACCGGCGTTAGAATAAGGATCGGGCTGGTTACCGGAGTTAGAATAAGAATCGGGCTGGTTACCGGAGTTAGTATGAGAATCGGGCTGGTTACCGGAGTTAGTAATGTCGGGATGGTTACCGAATGCGTCGGGATGATACCCGGAATTAGAAAGGTCGGGATGGTTACCGAATGCGTCGGGATAGTTCCCGGAATTAGAAAGGTCGGGATGGTTACCGAATGCGTCGGGATAGTACCCGGAATTAGAAAGGTCGGGATGGTTACCGAATGCGTCGGGATAGTTCCCGGAAGTAGAAAGGTCGGGATGGTTACCGAATGCGTCGGGATGGTTCCCGGAATTAGTAAGGTCGGGATGGTTACCGAATGCGTCGGGATAGTACCCGGAATTAGAAAGGTCGGGATGGTTACCGAATGCGTCGGGATAGTACCCGGAATTAGAAAGGTCGGAAGAGTACGACTCGATTTCTTCCATCTCCAATGGGGGCAATCGAAATGAAACTCTTTCCGACGAGGTGTTAAAACACCGGAGGCTCGCTTTGCCTTTACGATTGGTGACGACGCAGTCACCCAGGAATACATCCGGCGCTACGTTAACACGGCGGATATATCCCTGTTTAGGTCCTTCGACGTCGACCGCTATGCACGCAACGGTACGAGGTTGGAGGACGAATTCTTCGGATTTCGGAGGAGTCTTTGTTCGGACTCGATCCTCACGCTCCACGATCCGACTTCTCGCAGTGTACTCCGATATCTCTCGAGTCTCCTTCGATTCCGGCCGGCTTTTCACGGCGTTTTTCTCTAGGGAGTACTCGATCGAATCCCGAGGAGGCATTGAAATAACCTCCGTCACCGGAGCTCTGCAAGGTCTGACCGCGGGTGCACGAGGATTTGAGGATGACACTCGAACGTTCCTTGCCGAATGTTCCTCACGCTTGGCGGCTGGAGTTTTAACGAGATCGTTGGTCATAGACGAAGGCATTGAAATAACCTCTGCTGCCAATTCATCGCGAGGCTCAGCCGTGGGCGCGCAAGGGTTCGAGAAGGGAACCCGAATGTTTCCTATCGTAATGTATTCATTCGCAAAGGAGATCTCGGCTCCTGTTCTGAAGAAGGGAGAACCGAGGATTCCGTCGATGTTAATTGGGAAGTTTTCTTCCAAGACATGAAATTCAATAGGGTTTTGACCCTGTAAGTGTATTTTAATTTGACCGAGAGTTGGAATGGATCCCTCGGTTATTCCTTGGACTTCTATAGTGTTCGTATGATCTATAGGTAGATTTGGTTCTAGACTTGACGCACGAATTAAATTGATCTCCGAACCCGTGTCTAACAAAAATTCACACTTCTTTTGTAATTGAGGGGCGGAGATTTTTACGCGCGGAATTGGTGAGTCTGCAGCAAGATTTACTGCTGAGACGAATCGTCGGACTGGTCGTTCGTCCGGATAGCCGTTTGGGTGCGGGCTGTAGTTTGGGTTGAAGATGCGGCCTCCCGCCTTGGGTTGGCTTCGGTCGGGAGGCCGGACTCGTTTCCCGACCTCCTATTATTATTAAAAGCGCGCTTACGGCACTCGTGAATATCGTGCCCGGGGACTTTGCAGTAGTTGCAAAACTTGTTAGGGCTTGAGGGGCGATCTGTGCGACCATCGCGGTACGTGTTTTGGTCGCGAGGATTATTTTCCCATCGCCGTTGCGGCGTCGGGGAGCGATAAGAGTCCCGGTTTAAGTTTCTCGAGGACTGCTGAGACGAGTCCGGTCTGTTATCGCGGCGTTCTTGAGTTCGCTCTGGAATGTCACGAGCGGACTCGTACGTGGAACGCTGGCGATACGGCCGGTTATCAGAGAAGCTGACTCGTTTTTCTTCGCGGATCAGTTCTCGTCGACGAGTCTGGTCTGACTCATACTGCCTGTAAGCAGAGATGGCTGCTTCGAAAACAGTGGCAGGATTTCGCGAAGGGCAATGAAGCACTTCGGCACGCAGCTGGGGAAGGAGACCTCGTAGAAAACAATCTACTACGAAGCGATCTAATTCTTCGTAATCAAGGCCAATATCTGTGGCATCTTGAATCGCGGTTCGAAGGTCTTTAACGCGATTGATGAAATCTAAGATGTGCTCGTTTGGAGCTTGGAGTACACTCGCGAGATCGCCACGGTACTGGTCAACGAATTTGTATGGGCCCAGTACTGTTCGTAATTTCTCGCATAGTGCAGAAATTGTGAATATGTGCTGGCCTTCTATAGCGGCATAAGCACGATCATGGAGTTTATTGCAGAGCAATTTTGTGAGGGCACGCTCTGCAGTGGCCGGTACGGTGTCACGCGCGCGTTTGCATGCACGTATGAATTGTAGGACGGAAGACGAAGTTCCGTCGAATCTAGGGACAAGCTCGGCGGCTTGTTTTAGAGCGAAATTTCCAGTAGGTTCATACTGTGGGATTTCGCGTGGCTCTGGCGGTGAAGGTTCCCGCATATTAGAGACGTTACTAGGGCCTGGTGTAGGCGATTGTTGACGTAGGGTTTGACTCGTGATTTGAATGTTGCGAAGCTCTTTTCGTATTTCGTCGAGCATATTTTTTTGGTTTTGTGCGTCTTCTTCATGTTTGAGACGCAATTTGGCAATGAAATCTGTTTCCTCTTTGAGATATTGCTCTCTACGGGCGAGGTCTTGTGCGTATAGGAGTAGCTCTTCCTCGGACATTAGGGGAAGGTCTGCGTTAGGATCTGCTCGGAGATCCTTTTGAGATCGCGTGATTGGGCGAGACATTTTGAAAGATATGAATGGGATTTAAGAAATGTGAACTTCGCACTGACACGCGTCGGGGTTTATTAATGCAATTATCGGCGACCACTTCGATGTCCTACCGACTGCGCCAAATTTGTCACGTCCGTCACTGTGTTTTTGTTACAGGTACCAGGAGAGAGAAAAGAGAACAGTGACAGACGGACGGTTGAGATATGAAGATTAAAATGAGGAGTGGTCTTTCGTGCCGAGACAGCCGCGGGCTGTCATATGCACTAGGACAACCGATATTGCTATGGATGCAGTCAAGAAAAGAACGTCCGACGCGGTTACAAGGAGTGTCCCGACAAGAATCACGCGCGAGATGATGCAACGAAAACGGTGAGTTTACAGGATTCAACAATTATACAAGATATTATACGACTCACCGCAATGTTGTATTAACGCCTAATAATATTGTTGCAGCAGGAACTGGCGGTACTGACAGTAGGTGTCGTACATCGGATCTTCTATACAGATGTCCTCGAGGTGGGGAAGATCTGGCAGAGTTGCTGCTGCTCGGTTCGGGACGACGTTAGTGGCCTTGGATGCTGGCCGCAAGACGACACGTTGATGAGCTGGCAGAGGAACGTCACGGATGATTCGGCAACGGACCCTGGGAACGATGATCGTGTCTCGGCTGTCGTCGTCGTCGGCTATGTCGATCACCTCGCAATGCTGTATTAACGCCTAATAATATTGTTGCAGCAGGAACTGGCGGTACTGGCAGTAGGTGTAGTACATCGGGTCTTCTATACAGATGTCCTCGAGGTGGGGAAGATCTGGCAGAGTTGCTGCTGCTCGGTTCGGGACCACGTTAGTGGCCTTGGATGCTGGCCGCAAGACGACACGTTGATGAGCTGGCAGAGGAACGTCACGGATGATTCGGCAACGGACCCTGGGAACGATGATCGTGTCTCGGCTGTCGTCGTCGTCGGCTATGTCGATCACCTCGCAATGCTGTATTAACGCCTAATAATATTGTTGCAGCAGGAACTGGCGGTACTGGCAGTAGGTGTAGTACATCGGGTCTTCTATACAGATGTCCTCGAGGTGGGGAAGATCTGGCAGAGTTGCTGCTGCTCGGTTCGGGACCACGTTAGTGGCCTTGGATGCTGGCCGCAAGACGACACGTTGATGAGCTGGCAGAGGAACGTCACGGATGATTCGGCAACGGACCCTGGGAACGATGATCGTGTCTCGGCTGTCGTCGTCGTCGGCTATGTCGATCACCTCTGGACAATCGACCGGATGTAGAACTGGCGTCGGAGCTCGCGAGAGGTCCGCGTGGTTGACCTCTTTAGGAGGGTTGCAAGGGCAACCGTATACAGAAACGTAATCGGACGCGTCACACGGAATGTGCTCGGTGGTTCCCAGAAGTTCTGTCCACTCGGTAGTGGCAATGATTTGATCGAGCACCGCTTTATTTCTCAACGCGCGTCTTAATTTAGCAAGTTGATACTTGCGTCCAGCTCGACGTGGGCGTCGCATGGGTAAGGAATAGTAATGATGGAATATTAATAATATATAATGAAATGAACTTCCACTTGTTATTAACCTTTTTGGTAGTTAACTCGCTTCACGTCTATAGTGGCGGCTCAGCGTTTCCACTGCGCACTTTAGACCAATTCTAGACGTGGCACGAGAACTTCTCTATGACTCGCTTCAAATTCCTTATTGGCGGCTCAGCGTTTCCACTGCGCACTTTAGACCAAGTCCGGATATGTCACGAGTTTAATATATTCGATGCAAGAACTGAATTGGAAGATGGTGTTGAACTAACACAAGAATAACAAGATCGAAGCACTGGTATAACAACGATATATTAAATAAGAACTGGTAAGTACACTGGTATACAATATGTAAGTAGTATTATAATAGGAGTAGTAATTGGATTAATGAATAATGGATATAGTAATATGTTGTAGGAATAATGTATGAGAATTAGGAGTTGAGTTGAGTTGAGTTAGAGTTGGAATTGGAATTGGAATTAGGAGTGAAGGATCGACACACTTCACTATCGCGGAGCTAGACTGAACACGTCTGCTCTTGAAGTCGGAAGAAGCCGGACTGGCGGCTGAGGCCAGGTTGGCACGTCTGTGCGAGTCGCTGGCTGAAGGCGGACTGATGCAAGCGCCTGCTCTGCCTTGCCTCCTTCGTTCGGAGTGGGGATAGCTGACGCTGCAGTCTCTTTGTTCTTCAGTCGTCGGAGTGGGAGAACCGCTGACGCAGCAGCGTCTTCGCTCCCGGGGACTGCACGTGCATTTCTGCTGACGGTGCAGTCTCGTGGCTGTCCTATTGCCCTCTACGAGCGTGGGACTGCTGATGCAGCAGTCTTTGGACTTCTCGACGTTTCTAGAAGCTTCTAGATGCTTCCAGAGTGATGCAATACTTTATTGCATTATGTGTCGTGGTGATGGGTTGAAACTGAGGTAAGGTGTTGATCAAGGTGAAGTTATGGTGATGGGTAGAGGCGGAGATAAGGATTAGAACAATAGAATATATGAGATCTTAATATTATGCTCTTATGTCTAGGGGACGGTGTGTGGATCTTATGTAGATCAGACCTTGTATACATAGTGTGTGTACAAGGCCAACGTCGTACATCGGACGACGTAACACTCCAATGACCGAGGAAGAGTTACTCCTTTACGCGCAAGACCTCGCCCGTAGAGAGCAATATCTCAAAGAGGAAACTGATTTTATTGCCAAATTGCGTCTCAAATATGAAGAAGACGCACAAAACCAAAAGAATATGCTCGACGAAATACGAAAAGAGCTTCATAACATCCAAATCACGAGTCAAAGCCTACGTCAACAATCGCCTACACCAGGCCCTAGTAACGTCTCTAATATGCGGGAACCTTCACCGCCAGAGCCACGCGAAATCCCACAGTATGAACCTACTGGCAATTTCGCTCTAAAACAAGCCGCCGAGCTTGTCCCTAGATTCGACGGAACTTCGTCTTCCGTCCTACAATTCATACGTGCATGCAAACGCGCGCGTGACACCGTACCGGCCACTGCAGAGCGTGCCCTCACAAAATTGCTCTGCAATAAACTCCACGATCGTGCTTATGCCGCTATAGAAGGCCAGCACATATTCACAATTTCTGCACTATGCGAAAAGTTACGTACAGTGCTGGGCCCATACAAATTCGTGGACCAGTACCGTGGCGATCTCGCGAGTGTACTCCAAGCTCCAAACGAGCACATCTTAGACTTCATCAATCGCGTTAAAGACCTTCGAACCGCGATTCAAGATGCCACAGATATTGGCCTTGATTACGAAGAACTAGATCGCTTCGTAGTAGATTGTTTTCTACGAGGTCTCCTTCCCCAGCTGCGTGCCGAAGTGCTTCATTGCCCTTCGCGAAATCCTGCCACTGTTTTCGAAGCAGCCATCTCTGCTTACAGGCAGTATGAGTCAGACCAGACTCGTCGACGAGAACTGATCCGCGAAGAAAAACGAGTCAGCTTCTCTGATAACCGGCCGTATCGCCAGCGTTCCACGTACGAGTCCGCTCGTGACATTCCAGAGCGAACTCAAGAACGCCGCGATAACAGACCGGACTCGTCTCAGCAGTCCTCGAGAAACTTAAACCGGGACTCTTATCGCTCCCCGACGCCGCAACGGCGATGGGAAAATAATCCTCGCGACCAAAACACGTACCGCGATGGTCGCACAGATCGCCCCTCAAGCCCTAACAAATTTTGCAACTACTGCAAAACCCCCGGGCACGATATTCACGAGTGCCGTAAGCGCACTTTCAATAATAATAGGAGGTCGGGAAACGAGTCCGGCCTCCCGACCGAAGCCAACCCCAGGCGGGAGGCCGCATCTTCAACCCAAACTACAGCCCGCACCCAAACAGCTATCCGGACGAACGACCAGTCCGACGATTCGTCTCAGCAGTAAATCTTGCTGCAGACTCACCAATCCCGCGCGTAAAAATCTCCGCCCCTCAATTACAAAAGAAGTGTGAATTTTTGTTGGACACGGGTTCGGAGATCAATTTAATTCGTGCGTCAAGTCTAGAACCAAATCTACCTATAGATCATACGAACACTATAGAAGTCCAAGGAATAACCTGGGGATCCATTCCAACTCTCGGTCAAATTAAAATACACGTACAGGGTCAAAACCCTATTGAATTTCATGTCCTGGAAGAAAACTTCCCAATTAACATCGACGGAATCCTCGGTTCTCCCTTCTTCAGAACAGGAGCCGAGATCTCCTTTGCGAATGAATACATTACGATAGGAAACATTCGGGTTCCCTTCTCGAACCCTTGCGCGCCCACGGCTGAGCCTCGCGATGAATTGGCAGCAGAGGTTATTTCAATGCCTTCGTCTATGACCAACGATCTCGTTAAAACTCCAGCCGTCGAGCGTGAGGAACATTCGGCAAGGAACGTTCGAGTGTCTTCCTCAAATCCTCGTGAACCCGCGGTCAGACCTTGCAGAGCTCCGGTGACGGAGGTTATTTCAATGCCTCCTCGGGATTCGATCGAGTGCTCCCTAGAGAAAAACGCCGTGAAAAGCCGGCCGGAATCGAAGGAGACTCGAGAGATATCGGAGTACACTGCGAGAAGTCGGATCGTGGAGCGTGAGGATCGAGTCCGAACAAAGACTCCTCCGAAATCCGAAGAATTCGTCCTCGAACCTCGTACCGTTGCGTGCATAGCGATCGACGTCGAAGGACCTAAACAGGGATATATCCGCCGTGTTAATGTAGCGCCGGATGTATTCCTGGGTGACTGCGTTGTCACCAATCGTAAAGGCAAAGCGAGCCTCCGGTGTTTTAACATGTTACGTCACGTCCCACGTCCTAGGCAAAGGAGATGACCCCAGGAGGCGGCACGTGGAATTGATGAGGAAACGGTCTTTTACGCCAAGACAGCCAGACGGGCAGTCATATGCGCTAGGACACCGATAGTCATTTGGAAAATCGGCACCCGCTTGCAGTCAACGCGGATGGCGATACTTATACGTAAACGCAACGAACGCGGTGAGTTGACATGGGGTAAAGATGGATACAAGATACTGATTCTCACCGGTTTGTTGTTACGCCTTAATAATACTGTCGCAGGAGTTGTTTCCTCTGCGCTGCGTAGACCTCGTACTGTGGGTCCTCGATGCAAATATCTTCCAGGCGAGGAAGATTGGGAAGACGCAACGTAATACGTTGACGTGGTGACAGGAACGTGCTGTTGGTGATGACGCAACGAGGACGTGGCAGGATCACTGTGTCCTGGCTGTCGTCGTCGTCAGAGATGTCTATGAGATCGATGATCTCATAGCGGGCAGCTGGTGTAACGTTGACAGGCGTGGAACGCGAGAGATCCGCGTGGTTGATCTCTGTGTTCGGAATCGGACGGCACGGACAACCGTATACCGATACGTAATCTGACGCGTCACACTCGATATTCTCGGTCGTGACGTGTTCGACGCATGAGGAGAGAGGAGCGAAAGGAACTTGGTTTAACAACTCCTTCTCAAGAAATCCTTTATAGGAATTTTGTCTATGTTCTGAATGAAAAAGGGAAAATTGGCCAGGGGTTCCCCGGAGGCGCTGGCCAGCGGTATTCCACCTGTGACTTTAATAAAATGTAGTTATTGAAAAGGTCCGCTCGTTCATTGACACTACCCAAGCGGAGCGGACGAACTGGCCTCCAAGCCGGGTCACTGTGTAACGAACGAGGGCACTGTTAGAACTGTCACTATAGATCTAGCACTGCACGTATTCCTTGTGTGAACTGTCACTTGATGGAGACTTGATCGAACACTTGACCGAGAAAACACTTGACCGATCAAAATGTCGCTTGCAGACGTATTGTCTCGGCGGAGCTGTAAGCTTCTCCCTTTGTGACCGAGTTTCAATACTCAACAAGTGCACGATTGCTAATGGAACAATTGTTCAAAATGTCGCTTGCAGACGTATTGTCTCGGCGGAGCTGTAAGCTTCTCCCTTTGTGACCGAGTTTCAATACTCTACAAGTGCACGATAAACGAAGATATAGTTTGAATATCGGAGAGAAATAGGTCACTGAATTGATTGAATTGTAAGAGAAGTCACTCGCGAAGTTCTGGTAAAATAAGATATATTATAATAATAACTTGGTTACACTTAGTTACAATTGTATTAATATAAATGTGAATATGAATTAAATGAATTAATTGCGTAGGAGTTAGTAAATGAATTAGTATTGGAATAGAGACTGCGTTGAGTCGGAATTGGTATTGAGTTTGAATTAGAATTGGAATTAGATTTGGAATTGGAATTGTAGAACAAACGTCGATGAACGTCGAAGCGCGAATTAGAAGAGCGCAGGTCGACACGTCTGCTCACTTCGCTGGCTTGGGCCAGACTGACTGATGTCGTTGTGTGAGAATGGAGTGAGCGCAGACCGACACGTCCGCTCACTCCGCTGGCTAGCACCAGACTGATGCAAGAGGCAGCTCTGCGTAGCCTCCTTCGCTCGGAGTGGGGGTTGCTGACGCTGCAGTCCCTTTGTCCTCGCTCGTCGGAGTGGTGACGGGTGCAAGACTGCTGACGTTGCAGTCTCTTTGTCCTCGCTCTCGACAGAGTGGTGACGCGTGCAAGACTGCTGACGTTGCGATCTCTTTGTTCTCGAGGTGGCGTTTACTCGAGCGGAGTTGAGGATTTGAACAAGTTGTAAGTGTAGATGAGGGTTTGAACAAGTGAAAGTAAAGTTAGGAGTTCGGAGTGATGGTTGGTTGTAGAACAATTGGGAGAGTCGAGATTTAAGTAGCGATGGGTATTAGAACAAGTTTAGGAAAAGTCGTGGGTGAAGTAGTGATGGGTTTAAGATGTATTAGAATTAGAACAAGAGTTTGATAGCGATGGGTTTAAGAGGTTGTTATGTACTTAGTATTTAGTCTTAACCTAGAATCGAGGTACGGTCCTCGATTCGACCAACGTCGGAGGTCGTCCGACGTAACACCTCCCTCGCCGGAGAAGAGATTTCTCGGAGTGAAATCTCTCGGTCCGAGGTTGTGTTCGGTGAGCGCTCGCATTACAATTTTTGGTCTTGAGACGCATCGTTAGTGAGCGATCCGCGCAGGGAGCTCAGTTCTCGGCGCACGTTGACTGTATTAACAGTACGAAACACTGGATGCACTGAGATGTTGTCTGATTTTGCGCGAGGAGTTGGGGTAGGTTTCGCAATGTCCGACAGTCTATAATCGCAATGTTCATTATTTGACTGTCTTTTATTGGGGTCTTGGGAGGGAATGGGCTCACTTATGTCATTTTCACTTTCACTTTTCCGATATCTGACAGCGTATGTGTATGTTTCGTCTCTTTGTTTCAGGAAAATGAAGAATCTTGTCAAGGAACTCCAGATGGCGACGATGAGGTGGAGGCTCCAGCCGTATAACGAATGGAGGGCGATGCCATTGATGATTGTGCTGATAATAGTTTTTATTGTGCGAATTGCCACATATATTCCTATTAATCCAGCGGTTACGGATCCGAACGTGGTAAATCCTGACCATAACTTCTGTGCGGTAGATTCAGCTATTTGTTGAAGCGACTCTTCGTCGAGCAGGTTGAACATGTTAATATTTCCTGCTGCGTATTGTCTACCTGAGGCGCCTTGTGCAATAGTATTTATTACGGCTACCTTTTCTACAGGGAACATTATGTGATCCTGCAGTTTGTCGAGGTCGTCTTGCGAATATATGCCTCCAGTCGCAAGGTTTTTGGGGTCCACGTATTTCCATGTGGCCTTAGAGATTGGATGGAGTTCTGACGGTGCAATGGTTTCTGTTAGTGATGGAGTGAGTCGGTACCATGTTCCATGTATTCTGTAATATGGAGATAGTAACTCGCTGCACGGCTTCTCTGTACCGGTGTTTGAAATAATGTGGTCCTTTGGTTTCAGGAATCTTGAAGAATTCTTGTACGTGACGGGCAGTTCGTCATAACAGCGTTCCGTTTTCCGGATCTGGACTGTCACTGGGATACATTTGATAATATGGACCACTTCACCTGCTGGGACTGCAATAAATCCAGCGTCTTTCATGATGGCGGTTGCAGAATGACTGCTCTTCTGCTTTGTTTGTTCGATGTAGGTTAGTGGGGGGTGAGCAAGTCCAACCGGCAGGGGAATACTGAGTATGGATAAGTAATCTCCCTGTTGACTCGGCATTTTGCTCCCCTTGTTGGTTAGAGTAATCACTCTTGTCTCTGGTGACGAGATTACGGCTTTGGCACAAACACTCTGCATCTCTAATTTGCTTGAGTATTGGTGTCTTCGTCCGAGGAAGAGGTGCTTGAGTTTTCGTCCTCTTCTTCGTCGTCCGTGAGAATTTCGCCTCTTTCTCTTCTTATTCTGGCAGTGTCTGTTGCTGCCCGATCCAGTGCGAGGAGGAAGCTGCAGTGGATGCATTCCAATATTGGGGTTTCCCTCAATATGGGTTTTGTACACGCGTCGCATGCGTTCTTCTTTTTCCTTGTAAGAACGTGCGTGTATACGATGACCCTCCTGACTACCGCAGTGAGGCTGCAGGCAAGGCATAGTTCTCTGCCATTTAGGGAGATTCTGTGTCTGCCATTGTAGCAGAATATTCCCTGGTATCTGTAGACGAAGTCTCCGGCTTTGTTCGCCGATGGTCTCGCCGGTTGTAAGTGTCCGCACATGTTGATTGTGTTTGTGGATACTGGACACGATGTGGTAGGCGGCTGGGAACAGGCTGGGATTCTGGCTGTAGGAACTTCTTCGAAGTGCTGCTGTCGTTTGTTCTGTATCTTCCGGCGGTGGAAGGAGATTCTGTCGACGCTGGGTTTCGGATTTCGCTCGCTTATCGGTGTTGACCGGACGCGTGATTATCGCGGATTCTAATTTCGCGTCAGCGGAGGACTGTAATGAAATCTCCTGGGAGGGTTTCTTATCGCAAGTCGCAGGAGATGCTATAATCATTGTTCGCGGGTTATCGCAGAGGTATAGTATAATACGAAATTTGTTTCTCCTTTTTGCTGACGCGTATTTTACAGACGTATAATTCCTAGATGGATGAAACTCGCTTTGCGGTGCACGGATACTTGACCGTTGAGATTGGAAGAGATCATGTTCCGGCGAAAGATCAGAGGTAGGTTTTTGAAATGAAATATAGACTCTCTTTGACTCTGATTTAGAAATTATCGCGGGATGATCTTTTATGATCGACTCGTATACTCGGTCTATACGAGGTAGAGTTTTATGCTTTACTTTATGTAGACGTTCTGTCGTCTTTAGAGAATCAAAGGCGGGGACATTTCCTTTCAACCTAGACTCGGAATAGAAACAATCGGACTTGATACCGGAGCTTGTAGAATAAACCTTCATAGGTTTGAATTCGTGGGAGTCTTCTTTGGACTCTGGATTAAAATTGTCGGGATGGTTACCGAATACGTCGGGATGGTTACCGGAATTGAAAAGGTCGGGATGGTTACCGAATGCGTCGGGATGGTTACCGGAATTAGAAAGGTCGGGATGGTTACCGAATACGTCGGGATGGTTACCGGAATTGGAAAGGTCGGGATGGTTACCGAATGCGTCGGGATGGTTACCGGAATTAGAAAGGTCGGGATGGTTACCGAATACGTCGGGATGGTTACCGGAATTAGAAAGGTCGGGATGGTTACCGAATACGTCGGGATGGTTACCGGAATTAGAAAGGTCGGGATGGTTACCGAATGCGTCGGGATAGTGCCCGGAATTAGTTGAATAACGCTCGATCTCTTCCACCTCTAACACGGGTAATCGGAATGAGATCGGACGCGGAGATGTGTTGAAACATCTGAGGCTCGCTTTGCCTCCGCGATTAGTGACTACACAGTCACCGAGGAATACATCCGGCGCTACGCTGACGCGGCGGATATATCCCTGTTTCGGGCCCTGTACGCTGACTGCAATGCAGGCGGCTGTTCGGGGCTCAACGGCAAACTCATTAGAGTCTGCTGCAGTCCTTGTTTCGGACTGTTGATTTTGATTTTTGCGCTTATCGACCGGTTCCTCTACGATATTATTCGATGTGATACGAATCTCTCCCGGTTGCACCCGACGTTTTGAGAGAGGGAATGTTTCTTCCTCTGTCCTTGCGGCGTGCTTTTCAAGAGAGACCTCCGTTTTCGGAGAAGGCATTGAAATAACCCTCGTCATTGAACTATCGCGGGGCTCAGTCGGCAGTGCGCGTGAATTAGAGAACGGAATAGAAATGTTTCCGATTAAAACAAATTGCCTTGCAAAGGAAATCTCAGCTCCTCCTATAAAGAAGGGCGAGCCGAGAATTCCGTTAACACTGACTGGAAAATCGTCCCCGAGCACGTGGAATTTGACAGGGATTGTCCCTTGAATGAATATAACGACTTCGCCGAGTGTTACTATGGAACCCTCGGTTATTCCATGAACTTCGATCGTGCTCGTGGGATCAATGGTTATCCCAGGTTTTAAACTAGACGCGCGTATCAAATTGACTTCCGAGCCCGTGTCTAATAAGAATTCACTTTTCTCGCGAAGCTGAGGGGCGGAGATTTGTACGCGCGGGATCGGCGAGTCTACTGCGAGGTTAACTGCAGAGACGAATCGTCGATCTGGTCTTCGGGGAGATCGTTCGTTCGAACGGCGGTCTGCGTGAATGTTTGGTTGCGCTTTGTTGGGGCGGCCTCCCGCTGTTGATTCGTTCCTGTCGGGAGGCCTGACTCGTTTCCCGAGCGCAGGTTATTGTTATAGGCTCTTTTTCGACATTCGTGAATGTCATGCCCGGGAGTTTTGCAATAGTTGCAAAACTTGCGGGGCTCTCCCGAACGTCTGTCGCGATTTGAATTCGGGTCCCGGTTTTCGCGCTGCGGGTTTTGTTCGCGAGGGGTTTCGGATCGCCACTGCGGAGTTGGAGAACGATAAGAGTTGCGGTTCGAGTTTCTCCACGAGTCTCGACGTTGGTCGGACCCGTTATCGCGACGCTCATCCGGTCTGTTGTCGCGACGTTCAGGGATGCGTTCGCGAGAATTGAAATTGTCAGAAGAGCGTGGGCGATAGGAGCTTCTGTTATCTGAGAAGCTTACCTTGCGGGAATCGTCACGATTAGATTCGCGACGACGGTTTTGATACAGCTCATATTGCTTATATGCAGAGATGGCTGCTTCGAAGATCTCTGCCGAATTCTGAGAACGGCAATGCAAAACTTCGCTGCGAAGTTGTGGGAGTAGACCGCGAAGGAAGCACTCGACTGTGAAACGATCGATTTCTCTGTAGTCGTAATGTCCTTCGGTAGAATCGCTGATGGCGGTTCGTAAATCTTTGACTCGATTTATGAAGTCAAGAATATGCTCATTGTTGCCCTGGGCTATGCTTGCCAATTCGCCACGGTACTGGTCCACGAATTTGTAGGGTCCCAGTACTGTTCGTAGCTTATCGCAAAGTTGTGAGATCGTACGTATGTTTTCGCCTTCAATGGCAGCGTACGCACGATCGGAAAGTTTATTGCAGATTAGTTTAGTAAGGGCACGTTCTATGGATTCGGGGATAGAATCACGCGCGCGTTTGCAGGCGCGGATGAATTTTAGGACGGGAATCGATGTTCCGTCGAATTTGGGTACGAGTTCTGCGGCTTGTTTCAACGCGAAATTTCCTGTTGGCTCATATTGCGGGGTTTCGCGTGGCTCTGATAATGAAGGTTCTCGCGTGTTAGAGACGTTACTGGGGCCTGGTGTAGGCGCTTGGTGACGTAAGTTTTGGTTCAAGGTTTGAATATTGTGGAGCTCTTTGCGTATTTCATCGAGCATGTTATTTTGATTCTGTGCGTCTTCTTCATATTTAAGACGCAATTTAGCAATGAATTCGGTTTGCTCTTTTAAATATTCCTCTTTACGGGCGAGGTCTTGCGCGTAAAGAAGTAGCTCTTCCTCGGTTGGCGGAGGAAGGTCTTGATTAGGATCCGCTCGGGGATCCGTTTGGGATCGTGTGATTGGGCGAGACATTTTGCGATATTAGTGTGAATTCTTACTCGACACACGATTTAAAGAACAAATGTCAGACGTACGAAAACAATTTGTTAATGGTTCGACTACCGGCGACCGTTTTCGTGTCCTACCGACTGCGCCAAATTTTGTTACGTCACGTCCCACGTCCTAGGCAAAGGAGATGACCCCAGGAGGCGGCACGTGGAATTGATGAGGAAACGGTCTTTTACGCCAAGACAGCCAGACGGGCAGTCATATGCGCTAGGACACCGATAGTCATTTGGAAAATCGGCACCCGCTTGCAGTCAACGCGGATGGCGATACTTATACGTAAACGCAACGAACGCGGTGAGTTGACATGGGGTAAAGATGGATACAAGATACTGATTCTCACCGGTTTGTTGTTACGCCTTAATAATACTGTCGCAGGAGTTGTTTCCTCTGCGCTGCGTAGACCTCGTACTGTGGGTCCTCGATGCAAATATCTTCCAGGCGAGGAAGATTGGGAAGACGCAACGTAATACGTTGACGTGGTGACAGGAACGTGCTGTTGGTGATGACGCAACGAGGACGTGGCAGGATCACTGTGTCCTGGCTGTCGTCGTCGTCAGAGATGTCTATGAGATCGATGATCTCATAGCGGGCAGCTGGTGTAACGTTGACAGGCGTGGAACGCGAGAGATCCGCGTGGTTGATCTCTGTGTTCGGAATCGGACGGCACGGACAACCGTATACCGATACGTAATCTGACGCGTCACACTCGATATTCTCGGTCGTGACGTGTTCGACGCATGAGGAGAGAGGAGCGAAAGGAACTTGGTTTAACAACTCCTTCTCAAGAAATCCTTTATAGGAATTTTGTCTATGTTCTGAATGAAAAAGGGAAAATTGGCCAGGGGTTCCCCGGAGGCGCTGGCCAGCGGTATTCCACCTGTGACTTTAATAAAATGTAGTTATTGAAAAGGTCCGCTCGTTCATTGACACTACCCAAGCGGAGCGGACGAACTGGCCTCCAAGCCGGGTCACTGTGTAACGAACGAGGGCACTGTTAGAACTGTCACTATAGATCTAGCACTGCACGTATTCCTTGTGTGAACTGTCACTTGATGGAGACTTGATCGAACACTTGACCGAGAAAACACTTGACCGATCAAAATGTCGCTTGCAGACGTATTGTCTCGGCGGAGCTGTAAGCTTCTCCCTTTGTGACCGAGTTTCAATACTCAACAAGTGCACGATTGCTAATGGAACAATTGTTCAAAATGTCGCTTGCAGACGTATTGTCTCGGCGGAGCTGTAAGCTTCTCCCTTTGTGACCGAGTTTCAATACTCTACAAGTGCACGATAAACGAAGATATAGTTTGAATATCGGAGAGAAATAGGTCACTGAATTGATTGAATTGTAAGAGAAGTCACTCGCGAAGTTCTGGTAAAATAAGATATATTATAATAATAACTTGGTTACACTTAGTTACAATTGTATTAATATAAATGTGAATATGAATTAAATGAATTAATTGCGTAGGAGTTAGTAAATGAATTAGTATTGGAATAGAGACTGCGTTGAGTCGGAATTGGTATTGAGTTTGAATTAGAATTGGAATTAGATTTGGAATTGGAATTGTAGAACAAACGTCGATGAACGTCGAAGCGCGAATTAGAAGAGCGCAGGTCGACACGTCTGCTCACTTCGCTGGCTTGGGCCAGACTGACTGATGTCGTTGTGTGAGAATGGAGTGAGCGCAGACCGACACGTCCGCTCACTCCGCTGGCTAGCACCAGACTGATGCAAGAGGCAGCTCTGCGTAGCCTCCTTCGCTCGGAGTGGGGGTTGCTGACGCTGCAGTCTCTTTGTCCTCGCTCTCGACAGAGTGGTGACGCGTGCAAGACTGCTGACGTTGCGATCTCTTTGTTCTCGAGGTGGCGTTTACTCGAGCGGAGTTGAGGATTTGAACAAGTTGTAAGTGTAGATGAGGGTTTGAACAAGTGAAAGTAAAGTTAGGAGTTCGGAGTGATGGTTGGTTGTAGAACAATTGGGAGAGTCGAGATTTAAGTAGCGATGGGTATTAGAACAAGTTTAGGAAAAGTCGTGGGTGAAGTAGTGATGGGTTTAAGATGTATTAGAATTAGAACAAGAGTTTGATAGCGATGGGTTTAAGAGGTTGTTATGTACTTAGTATTTAGTCTTAACCTAGAATCGAGGTACGGTCCTCGATTCGACCAACGTCGGAGGTCGTCCGACGTAACAAACACCTCGTCGGAAAGAGTTTCATTTCGATTGCCCCCATTGGAGATGGAAGAAATCGAGTCGTACTCTTCCGACCTTTCTCATTCCGGGTATCATCCCGACGCATTCGGTAACCATCCCGACCTTTCTAATTCCGGGAACCATCCCGACGTATTCGGTAACCATCCCGACCTTTCTAATTCCGGGAACCATCCCGACGCATTCGGTAACCATCCCGACATTACTAACTCCGGTAACCAGCCCGATTCTTATACTAACTCCGGTAACCAGCCCGATTCTTATTCTAACTCCGGTAACCAGCCCGATTCTTATTCTAACTCCGGTAACCAGCCCGATCCTTATTCTAACTCCGGTAACCAGCCCGATCAATTCCAAGACCAACTCCATTCTTACGACAATCAAAGATCTTCAAGACCCATATGTAAGCAGGTCTGTTCTATATTGCACAATAAATCCAGCGACAGTTCTAAACCAGAGAAGGATATCAAAGCCTCCAGAGTAAAAGAACTTCTTAACTTACTTCAAAATCATATCTTTGATGATCCACAGAAACTCGATTCCTTTCAACTTCCATCTGCACGTTGCCATGCGAAGCGAAACGAATACGATAAAATTAATCTCTGCGCTACGGCGAAATACGAGTCAGCAAGAATGAAATATAAATCCATGTACCCTCGCGATAAAGGATATCCCTATGAGAATAAGCGAGCGAAATTCGAAGCCCAGCATCGGCAAAATCTCCTTCGACCACCGGAAGATATAGAACAGGTATTCCTACTCAAAGAACCCTGCAAGGGCAAATTCGATGCGCAATATACGGGTCCTCACGAAATTTGCGACATCCTAGACTCAAACAATGTAAAAATTAAAGTAGGGAACCATTTTAAGATTGTACATGCAAACAAACTCAAGCGTGCGCCGACTAATCTAACGCAAACCCCGCGTCAGCGAAACGTGACACTCATCTGGAAGAAGATAAGAAAAGACAAAAGTGACAGTGACACCAGTGATTCCCCACCCACCCAAAACCCAACTATGCAAAATGAACAAAGCGAAATAAGTTGCATAAAACCAGCCCCAGCCCCACGTGCCGACACCGACAACATTTCAGTGCGACCAGTGTTTCGTACAAATATAGGAAATACTCGCCGAGAACTGTGCTCCCTGCGCGGAGTACCCCCGGACGATGCGTCGCATGAATGAGTGTGTGATCGAGTGTTGAGCGAGAAATTTCTTCCTTGTAAGAAATTTCTTTTCCGCGTTGGGAGGTGTTACGTCGTCCGATGTACGACGTTGGCCTTGTACACACACCATGTATACAAGGTCTGATCTACATAAGATCCATACACCGTCCCCTAGACATAGGAGCATAGTATTAAGATTTCATTATTCTATTGTTCTAATCCTTATCTCCGTCTCTACCCATCACCATAACTTCACCTTGATCAACACCTTACCTCAGTTTCAACCCATCACCACGACACATAATGCAATAAAGTATTGCATCACTCTGGAAGCATCTGGAAGCTTCTAGAAACGTCGAGAAGTCCAAAGACTGCTGCATCAGCAGTCCCACGCTCGTAGAGGGCAATAGGACAGCCACGAGACTGCACCGTCAGCAGAAATGCACGTGCAGTCCCCGGGAGCGAAGACGCTGCTGCGTCAGCGGTTCTCCCACTCCGACGACTGAAGAACAAAGAGACTGCAGCGTCAGCTATCCCCACTCCGAACGAAGGAGGCAAGGCAGAGCGGACGCTTGCAGCAGTCCGCCTTCAGCCAGCGACTCGCACAGACGTGCCTACCTGGCCTCAGCCGCCAGTCCGGCTTCAAGAGCAGACGTGTTCAGTCTAGCTCCGCGAAAGTGAAGTGTGTCGATCCTTCACTCCTAATTCCAATTCCAATTCCAACTCTAACTCAACTCAACTCAAGTCCTAATTCTCATACATTAATCCTATAACATATTACAATATCCATTATTCATTAATCCAATTACTACTCCTATTATAATACTACTTACATATTGTATACCAGTGTACTTACCAGTTCTTATTTAATATATCGTTGTTATACCAGTGCTTCGATCTTGTTATTCTCGTGTTAGTTCAACACCATCTTCCAATTCAGTTCTTGCATCGAATATATTAAACTCGTGACATATCCGGACTTGGTCTAAAGTGCGCAGTGGAAACGCTGAGCCGCCAATAAGGAATTTGAAGCGAGTCATAGAGAAGTTCTCGTGCCACGTCTAGAATTGGTCTAAAGAGCGCAGTGGAAACGCTGAGCCGCCACTATAGACGTGAAGCGAGTTAACTACCAAAAAGGTTAATAACAAGTGGAAGTTCATTTTCATTATATTATTAATATTCCATCATTACTATTCCTTACCTATGCGACGCCCACGTCGAGCGGGACGCAAGTATCAACTTGCTAAATTGAGACGCGCGTTGAGAAATAAAGCGGTGCTCGATCAAATCATTGCCACTACCGAGTGGACCGAACTTCTGGGAACCACCGAGCACATTCCGTGTGACGCGTCCGATTACGTTTCTGTATACGGTTGCCCTTGCAACCCTCCTAAAGAGGTCAACCACGCGGACCTCTCGCGAGCTCCGACGCCAGTTCTGCATCCGGTCGATCGTCCCGAGGTAATCGACATAGCCGACGACGACGACAGCCGAGACACGATCATCGTTCCCAGGGTCCGTTGCCGAATCATCCGTGACGTTCCTCTGCCAGCTCATCAACGTGTCGTCTTGCGGCCAGCATCCAAGGCCATTAATGTCGTCCCGAACCGAGCAGCAGCAACTCTGCCAGATCTCCCTCACCTCGAGGACATCTGTATAGAAGATCCGATGTACTACACCTACTGTCAGTACCGCCAGTTCCTGCTACAACAATATTATTAGGCGTCAATACAACATTGCGGTGAGTCGTATAATGTCTTGTATAATTGCCGAATCCTGTAAACTCACCGTTCTCGTTGCATCATCTCGCGCGTGATTCTTGTCGGGACACTTCTTGTAACCGTGTCGGACGTTCTCTTCTTGACTGCATCCATAGCAATATCGGTTGTCCTAGTGCATATGACAGCCCGCGGCTGTCTCGGCACGAAAGACCACTCCTCATTTTAATCATCATATCTCAACCGTCCGTCTGTCACTGTTCTCTTTTCTCTCTCCTGGTACCTGTAACAAAAACGTGTCTCGCACGTGTTTTTGCTCGACTAGCCTGCGGGATGCATCCTCTCGCACGTGTTTTTACTCGACTAGACTGCGGGATGCATCCTCACGCACGTGTTTTACTCGACTAGCCTGCGGGATGCATCCTCTCGCACGTGTTTTTACTCGAGTAGCCTGCGGGATGCATCCTCCCGCACGTGTTTTTACTCGACTAGCCTGCGGGATGCATCCTCTCGCATGTGTTTTTACTCGACTAGCCATGCGCATCCCAAAAAACCTGCGCATGCGCATCCCAGAAAACCTGCGCATGCGCATCCCACAAAACCTGCGCATGCGCATCCCACAAAACCTCGCACGTGTTTTTACTGGACTAGCCTGCGGGATGCATCCTCTCGCACGTGTTTTTACTCGACTAGCCTGCGGGAAGCATCCTCTCGCACGTGTTTTTACTCGACTAGCCTGCGGGAAGCATCCTCTCGCACGTGTTTTTACTCGACTAGCCTGCGGGATGCATCCTCTCGCACGTGTTTTTGCTCGACTAGCCTGCGGGATGCATCCTCTCGCACGTGTTTTTGCTCGACTAGCCATGCGCATCCCAAAAAACCTGCGCATGCGCATCCCAAAAAACCTGCGCATGCGCATCCCACAAAACCTCGTACGTGTGTCACGTCCGTCACTGTGTTTTTGTTACAGGTACCAGGAGAGAGAAAAGAGAACAGTGACAGACGGACGGTTGAGATATTATGATTAAAATGAGGAATGGTCTTTCGTGCCGAGACAGCCGCGGGCTGTCATATGCACTAGGACAACCGATATTGCTATGATGCAGTCAAGAAGAGAACGTCCGACGCGGTTACAAGAAGTGTCCCGACAAGAATCGCGCGCGAGAGGATGCAACGAGAACGGTGAGTTTACAGGATTCAACAATTATACAAGATATTATACGACTCACCGCAATGTTGTATTAACGCCTAATAATATTGTTGCAGCAGGAACTGGCGGTACTGACAGTAGGTGTCGTACATCGGATCTTCTATACAGATGTCCTCGAGGTGGGGAAGATCTGGCAAAGTTGCTGCTGCTCGGTTCGGGACGACGTTAGTGGCCTTGGATGCTGGCCGCAAGACGACACGTTGATGAGCTGGCAGAGGAACGTCACGGATGATTCGGCAACGGACCCTGGGAACGATGATCGTGTCTCGGCTGTCGTCGTCGTCGGCTATGTCGATCACCTCTGGACAATCGACCGGATGCAGAACTGGCGTCGGAGCTCGCGAGAGGTCCGCGTGGTTGACCTCTTTAGGAGGGTTGCAAGGGCAACCGTATACAGAAACCTAATCGGACGCGTCACACGGAATGTGCTCGGTGGTTCCCAGAAGTTCTGTCCACTCGGTAGTGGCAATGATTTGATCGAGCACCGCTTTATTTCTCAACGCGCGTCTCAATTTAGCAAGTTGATACTTGCGTCCCGCTCGACGTGGGCGTCGCATGGGTAAGGAATAGTAATGATGGAATATTAATAATATATAATGAAATGAACTTCCACTTGTTATTAACCTTTTTGGTAGTTAACTCGCTTCACGTCTATAATGGCGGCTCAGCGTTTCCACTGCGCACTTTAGACCAATTCTAGACGTGGCACGAGAACTTCTTTATGACTCGCTTCAAATTCCTTATTGGCGGCTCAGCGTTTCCACTGCGCACTTTAGACCAAGTCCGGATATGTCACGAGTTTAATATATTCGATGCAAGAACTGAATTGGAAGATGGTGTTGAAGTAACACAAGAATAACAAGATCGAAGCACTGGTATAACAACGATATATTAAATAAGATCTGGTAAGTACACTGGTATACAATATGTAAGTAGTATTATAATAGGAGTAGTAATTGGATTAATGAATAATGGATATAGTAATATGTTATAGGAATAATGTATGAGAATTAGGACTTGAGTTGAGTTGAGTTAGAGTTGGAATTGGAATTGGAATTAGGAGTGAAGGATCGACACACTTCACTATCGCGGAGCTAGACTGAACACGTCTGCTCTTGAAGTCGGAAGAAGCCGGACTGGCACGTCCGTGCGAGTCGCTCGCTTGGAGCGGACCGTTCGAGTCGCTGTCTGGAGGCGGACTGATGCAAGCGTCCGCTCTGCCTTGCCTCCTTCGGTCGGAGTGGGGATAGCTGACGCTGCAGTCTCTTTGTTCTTCAGTTGTCGGAGTGGGAGAACCGCTGACGCAGCAGCGTCTTCGCTCCCGGGGACTGCACGTGCATTTCTGCTGACGCTGCAGTCTCGTGGCTGTCCTATTGCCCTCTACGAGCGTGGGACTGCTGATGCAGCAGTCTTTGGACTTCTCGACGTTTCTAGAAGCTTCTAAATGCTTCCAGAGTGATGCAATACTTTATTGCATTATGTGTCGTGGTGATGGGTTGAAACTGAGGTAAGGTGTTGATCAAGGTGAAGTTATGGTGATGGGTAGAGACGGAGATAAGGATTAGAACAATCGAATATATGAGATCTTAATATTATGTTCTTATGTCTAGGGGACGGTGTGTGGATCTTATGCAGATCAGACCTTGTATACATAGTGTGTGTACAAGGCCAACGTCGTACATCGGACGACGTAACACGTGTTTTTACTCGACTAGCCGGCGGGATGCATCCTCTCGCACGTGTTTTTACTGGACTAGCCTGCGGGATGCATCCTCTCGCATGTGTTTTTACTCGACTAGACTGCGGGATGCATCCTCACGCACGTGTTTTACTCGACTAGCCTGCGGGATGCATCCTCTCGCACGTGTTTTTACTCGACTTGCCTGCGGGATGCATCCTCCCGCACGTGTTTTTACTCGACTAGCCTGCGGGATGCATCCTCTCGCATGTGTTTTTACTCGACTAGCCATGAGCATCCCAAAAAACCTGCGCATGCGCATCCCAAAAAACCTGCGCATGCGCATCCCAGAAAACCTGCGCATGCGCATCCCACAAAACCTGCGCATGCGCATCCCACAAAACCTCGTACGTGTTTTTACTCGACTAGTCGGCGGGATGCATCCTCTCGCACGTGTTTTTACTGGACTAGCCTGCGGGATGCATCTGTCACGTCCGTCACTGTGTTTTTGTTACAGGTACCAGGAGAGAGAAAAGAGAACAGTGACAGACGGACGGTTGAGATATGAAGATTAAAATGAGGAGTGGTCTTTCGTGCCGAGACAGCCGCGGGCTGTCATATGCACTAGGACAACCGATATTGCTATGGATGCAGTCAAGAAGAGAACGTCCGACGCGGTTACAAGAAGTGTCCCGACAAGAATCACGCGCGAGATGATGCAACGAAAACGGTGAGTTTACAGGATTCAGCAATTATACAAGACATTATACGACTCACCGCAATGCTGTATTAACGCCTAATAATATTGTTGCAGCAGGAACTGGCGGTACTGACAGTAGGTGTCGTACATCGGGTCTTCTATACAGATGTCCTCGAGGTGGGGAAGATCTGGCAGAGTTGCTGCTGCTCGGTTCGGGACGACATTAGTGGCCTTGGATGCTGGCCGCAAGACGACACGTTGGTGAGCTGGCAGAGGAACGTCACGGATGATTCGGCAACGGACCCTGGGAACGATGATCGTGTCTTGGCTGTCGTCGTCGGCTATGTCGATTACCTCAGGACGATCGACCGGATGCAGAACTGGCGTCGGAGCTCGCGAGAGGTCCGCGTGGTTGACCTCTTTAGGAGGGTTGCAAGGGCAACCGTATACAGAAACGCAATCGGACGCGTCACACGGAATGTGCTCGGTGGTTCCTAGAAGTTCTGTCCACTCGGTAGTGGCAATGATTTGATCGAGCACCGCTTTATTTCTCAACGCGCGTCTCAATTTAGCAAGTTGATACTTGCGTCCCGCTCGACGTGGGCGTCGCATGGGTAAGGAATAGTAGTGACGGAATATTAATAAGATAATGAAAATGAACTTCCATTTGTTGTTAACCTTTTAGGTAGTTAACTCGCTTCACGTCTATAGTGGCGGCTCAGCGTTTCCACTGCGCTCTTTAGACCAATTCTAGACGTGGCACGAGAACTTCTCTATGACTCGCTTCAAATTCCTTATTGGCGGCTCAGCGTTTCCACTGCGCACTTTAGACCAAGTCCGGATATGTCACGAGTTTATTATATTCGATGCAAGAACTGAATTGGAAGATGGTGTTAACTAACACAAGAATAACAAGATCGAAGCACTGGTATAACAACGATATATTAAATAAGAACAGGTAAGTACACTGGTATACAATATGTAAGTAGTATTATAATAGGAGTAGTAATTGGATTAATGAATAATGGATATTGTAATATGTTATAGGAATAACGTATGAGAATTAGGACTTGAGTTGAGTTGAGTTAGAGTTGGAATTGGAATTGGAATTAGGAGTGAAGGATCGACACACTTCACTTTCGCGGAGCTAGACTGAACACGTCTGCTCTTGAAGCCGGACTGGCGGCTGAGGCCAGGTAGGCACGTCTGTGCGAGTCGCTGGCTGAAGGCGGACTGATGCAAGCGTCCGCTCTGCCATGCCTCCTTCGGTCGGAGTGGGGATAGCTGACGCTGCAGTCTCTTTGTTCTTCAGTTGTCGGAGTGGGAGAACCGCTGACGCAGCAGCGTCTTCGCTCCCGGGGACTGCACGTGCATTTCTGCTGACGGTGCAGTCTCGTGGCTGTCCTATTGCCCTCTACGAGCGTGGGACTGCTGATGCAGCAGTCTTTGGACTTCTCGACGTTTCTAGAAGCTTCTAGATGCTTCCAGAGTGATGCAATACTTTATTGCATTATGTGTCGTGGTGATGGGTTGAAACTGAGGTAAGGTGTTGATCAAGGAGAAGTTATGGTGATGGGTAGAGACGGAGATAAGGATTAGAACAATAGAATAATGAAATCTTAATACTATGCTCTTATGTCTAGGGGACGGTGTATGGATCTTATGCAGATCAGACCTTGTATACATAGTGTGTGTACAAGGCCAACGTCGTACATCGGACGACGTAACACCTCCCAACGCGGAAAAGAAATTTCTTACAAGGAAGAAATTTCTCGCTCAACACTCGACATCACACTCATTCATGCGACGCATCGTCCGGGGGTACTCCGCGAAATGTTATCGGTGTCGGCACGTGGGGCTGGTTTTGTAATGTCCGACAAGTCGTATTCGCAATGTTCATTTTTCGACTGTCTTTTCTCGGGGTTTAGGGTGGGTGGGGAATCACTTTGTTCACTAACACTTTCACTTGCACATTTCCTGTATCTTGCTGCATACGTGTAAGTATTGTCCTTTTGCTTCAGGAAGATGAAGAATCTTGTGAGGGAGCTCCATACGGCGACTGCTAGATGCAAACTCCATCCGTAAAGTGAGTGCAATGCAATACCATTGATTATGGTACTTATGATAGTCTTTATTGTTCGGATTGCTATATATATTCCTAGCACTCCGGCACTGATTGAACCAAATGTGGTGAATCCTGACCACAGTTTTTGTGCTGTTGACTCCGCTATCTGTTGCAGGGAGTTTTCGTCAAGCAGGTTGAACATATTAACGTTCCCTGTTGCGTAATCTCTGCCGGATGCTCCTTGGGCGATAGAATTTATTACGGCCACTCTTTCCACTGGAAACATGATGTGGTCCTGTAGTTTGTTGAGATCCTCTTGGGAATAAATTCCGCCTGTTGCGATATTTGTTGTATCCACGTACTTCCACGTGGGTTTGATGAGCGGTTGTAATGTTGCTGGGGCAACGGTCTCTGTGAGTGACGGCGTTAAACGATACCAAATTCCGTTTATTTTGTAGAGAGGCGGCAGGAGTTCATTGCATGGCTTTTCTGTACCTGTGGCAACTATAATATGGTCTCCTGGCTTTAAGAACTTGGAAGAATTCTGGTAAGTGATCGGAAGTTCATCGAAACACTTATCCGTTTTCCGAACTTGTACGGTTACTGGAATGCACTTTATAATATGCACCACTTCTCCAGCTGGAACTGCGACGAATCCTGGTTCTCGCATAATGGCAGCTGCTATTTCTTCCGGTGATGAGTGTAACATCGTTAGTGCGTTTTGAAGGACCTGTTTCTCCAGTTCGCACTTTTGCCGGATGACATCCTGGTACAACTGGGTAAGTTGACTTTTCAGATGTTTTTCTACGTAGATGAACTTACTATTCACGTAGGTGAATATGTCCAGATTGCTTACTATGGTGTGAGTGCGTTCCTTGAATTTACCGGACAGACTTGTATCCAGAATAAAGAGCTTGGGGTGCTCCGTGCGAATAATAATATAACCGCAAATTGATGTACGACCAGATTCTGTCAACGCGAATGTGGTGTCTTCAGATTCCACCATATATAGTGTGGGTGAGAACTTTGTCTTTGTAGAAACTCTGGTAGCTAGTCCTTCGTAGAGAACGTCGTAGCTATTGAACTTGCAGTAATCGTTGGGAACGACGTCCCAGAATGTATGACCATCTTGCGTATCAAGGCAGCTTCCTTTTGTGAAGGTGCATATTTGTCCTGACTGTAGATGGATCTGACCTGTAGAGAGCTTCACTGTTGCTGTGTAGTCCCTCAGGGTTATTCGAACAATGGCCTGTACAACGACACTGGTCCAAGTGCCGAATGGGTCGTTGTACGTTGTTCCCGCGCATTGCCCGTTGTTTTGAAGTTCTCCCGCCAATGTGAGGCTGCGGGATGTAGTAGAATTGGGTTGGACTCCCGTGACCTGGGCGGTCGGAGTGATGAGGATTGTTCCGGTCTTCTGCAACTCGGAACAGGTTTCACTGGTGGTTGCCAGTAAATATTCCTGTCGTCCGTTCGTGACGATGGAAACATGTGAGTGCATGCCACAATAGAATATCGTGCGGTCGATTTCTATGTGGCACTGGATTACTCTCGTCTGAGTAAACTCTGCTAGTTGTAGCAATTGGATTTTTACTGAGTCCTCCGTGGGCTTGATTTCTTCAGGCTCGCAATCAGGAATATCGATGATGGAGAACGTTGTCGTGTTCAGTGTAGATCCTCCACAATCGTATCCGATGAGGGTGTACACTCGCGTGGCTATAGAGAGTAAGATGGCAACTTGGATCGATTGCATGATTACAGTTTCGTGTGTGTCTAAGGACTGACGGTCTTCTGAGGCGATTGCTGCTTCGGAGGAGCGGTGTTGCGATGTGATATGCTGATCTTCCAGTGGTGGAAGGAGGTTTTGCTGACCAGAGGTTTCGTATTTCGCTCGTTTAATCTGGTAGGGGTATCCGTTATCGCGAGGGTACTCGGATTTATATTTCTTTCTTGCTGACGCGTATTTCGCTGTAGCGCAGAGATTAATTTTATCGTATTCGTTTCGCTTCGCATGGCAACGTGCAGATGGAAGTTGAAAGGAATCGAGTTTCTGTGGATCATCAAAGATATGATTTCGAAGTAAGTTATGAAGTTCTTTTACTTTGGAGGCTTTGATATCCTTCTCTGGTTTAGAACTGTCGCTGGATTTATTGTGCAATATAGAACAGACCTGCTTACATATGGGTCTTGAAGATCTTTGATTGTCGTAGGAATGGAGTTGGTCTTGGAATTGATCGGGCTGGTTACCGGAGTTAGAATAAGGATCGGGCTGGTTACCGGAGTTAGAATAAGAATCGGGCTGGTTACCGGAGTTAGTATGAGAATCGGGCTGGTTACCGGAGTCAGTATGAGAATCGGGCTGGTTACCGGAGTTAGTATAATGATCGGGCTGGTTACCGGAGTTAGTATAAGAATCGGGCTGGTTACCGGAGTTAGTAATGTCGGGATGGTTACCGAATGCGTCGGGATGATACCCGGAATTAGAAAGGTCGGGATGGTTACCGAATGCGTCGGGATAGTTCCCGGAATTAGAAAGGTCGGAAGAGTGCGACTCGATTTCTTCCATCTCCAATGGGGGCAATCGAAATGAAACTCTTTCCGACGAGGTGTTAAAACACCGGAGGCTCGCTTTGCCTTTACGATTGGTGACAACGCAGTCACCCAGGAATACATCCGGCGCTACATTAACACGGCGGATATATCCCTGTTTAGGTCCTTCAACGTCGACCGCTATGCACGCAACGGTACGAGGTTCGAGGACGAATTCTTCGGAGTTCGGAGGAGTCTTTGTTCGGACTCGATCCTCACGCTCCACGATCTGACTTCTCGCAGTGTACTCCGATATCTCTCGAGTCTCCTTCGATTCCGGCCGGCTTTTCACGGCGTTTTTCTCTAGGGAGTACTCGATCGAATCCCGAGGAGGCATTGAAATAACCTCCGTCACCGGAGCTCTGCAAGGTCTGACCGCGGGTGCACGAGGATTTGAGGAAGACACTCGAACGTTCCTTGCCGAATGTTCCTCACGCTTGGCGGCCGGAGTTTTAACGAGATCGTTGGTCATAGACGAAGGCATTGAAATAACCTCTGCTGCCAATTTATCGCGAGTCTCAGCCGTGGGCGCGCAAGGGTTCGAGAAGGGAACCCGGATGTTTCCTATCATTATGTATTCATTCGCAAAGGAGATCTCGGCTCCTGTTCTGAAGAAGGGAGAACCGAGGATTCCGTCGATGTTAATTGGGAAGTTTTCTTCCAAGACATGAAATTCAATAGGGTTTTGACCCTGTAAGTGTATTTTAATTTGACCGAGAGTTGGAATGGATCCCTCGGTTATTCCTTGGACTTCTATAGTGTTCGTATGATCTATAGGTAGATTTGGTTCTAGACTTGACGCACGAATTAAATTGATCTCCGAACCCGTGTCTAGCAAAAATTCACACTTCTTTTGTAATTGAGGGGCGGAGATTTTTACGCGCGGAATTGGTGAGTCTGCAGCAAGATTTACTGCTGAGACGAATCGTCGGACGGGTCGTTCGTCCGGATAGCTGTTTGGGTGCGGGCTGTAGTTTGAGTTGAAGATGCGGCCTCCCGCCTTGTTTTGGCTTCGGTCGGGAGGCCGGACTCGTTTCCCGACCTCCTATTATTATTAAAAGCGCGCTTACGGCACTCGTGAATATCGTGCCCGGGGACATTGCAATAGTTGCAAAATTTGTTAGGGCTTGAGGGGCGATCTGTGCGACCATCGCGGTACGTGTTTTGGCCGCGAGGATTATTTTCCCATCGCCGTTGCGGCGTCGGGGAGCGATAAGAGTCCCGGTTTAAGTTTCTTGAGGACTGCTGAGACGAGTCCGGTCTGTTATCGCGGCGTTCTTGAGTTCGCTCTGGAATGTCACGAGCGGACTCGTACGTGGAACGCGGGCGATACGGCCGGTTATCAGATGTGACGTCGGTCGCACCTCCGACGTTAGCTTTAAGACTACATGTAAAATTAGATACATAAGAGCGAGCGTTCCCCTTTAAAGATTCCAAAACTCCTAAAAATCCTTCATAACAATGAATCCTTAACACCACGTACATCTGATTGAAATCCATCAACATAACCTAAAATCCAAAATCTGTCAAAATCCTAAAATAGCCAAAAATGGCCCAAACTCGAAGATTGAAATATCATTGGACTCGTGAGCGAAAATCATGAAACTAACCTAAAAATTTGTAGGTTATGTTCTCAATTCGCGTTTGTTTAGACTTTACCAAAATTTCGATTTTTGGAAATTTTCAAAAGTACTTAGAATATTTTCAAACATATGATCGGTCGACAAATGATGTCAACTAATCATATGACATATAAATTTACATCGAAACGCCTTGCAAGAGCAAGCGCTCGAAAATATTCTAAGTCCCAATTTATTTAAATAAATAAATAGGTACGCCAATGGTTACCACTTAATTTTCGAGTCCTGCACCACTGGGAACGAAAACTGCTGACTCTAGTGCGGCGGCCATCGCGCTGTTTACGACGAAGACCGGCACAAAGAGGACACGGTCCCCTTTTGCGAAGTCAGCATTTTTCGAACGAACGTTGTTCGTCGACGAACGTTCGATTTTCCCCAGTCCTCTCCGGGGACCCGAGTGGGTCAGTCGAGTTTTCGTCAATCTTCCAAGTCCAGACTATTTAGACATAGTCTTTCCAAATCCAGATTGTTTAGACACAATCTTCCCAAATCCATACTGTTTAGACACAGTCCCTAATACCATTCAGTAATATCGTATTCTTATTCGTTTAATTCAAATATTACTTCGTTTATTCAATTAAACATTTTTATTGCGTTTCATATTTCGTACTTAGTACGTATTTCGATTTCGTTAATAATAAGCATCTTTACCTTTGTATTCTTTTACGTTTATAATATACTTTGTTTTACCAGAGTCAATCTAAATCCCAATTATTATTTCCTTGCTCCTAACTTCGTAGTTTGAAGTGACACGTTGTTAGTTAGAGATAGAGTTCTCACTGGAAAGTTCGCGAATAGTATTCCTTATTCAATTTCCTGTTACGTGTTCGCGTACGTGCGTGATAGTGATAGACTTGCTCGCATAGCAAGCTCCGCAGCATCCACGTCCGTTTTCTCGAATCAAAATATCGTCAACCACGCGGACGATATTCGCGAGATAAATTCACGGGATCGCACAGCGTCCACGCCCGTTTTCGCTAGTTAAAATATCGTCAATCACGCGGACGATATTCGTGAGTTAGATTCACGGTATCGTACAGCGTCCACGCCCGTTTCCTCAACGAGCGCATCCGTCTACAATACCGTAGCAGCCAGCTGTCAATCATTGGAGGTCGTTCCTGTCAAATATTGACGTGACAGAGTTTGGCGCAGTCGTCAATCCTTGAAGGTCGTTTCCAGCCATTTGGATCAACGCCTGTTAAGCAGAGCGGACCGTATTCAAGGCCATCAGCGCAACCGTAGCTGTTCATCCGTTGCGAATTCATGTCTCATGTCAATCGACAAACAAGCGAAGCGTAAAAGTAAGTGGAACATATTACCGCGTATGTTTCAGGGTCGCGTGCATCATTCATCTGTGTAAGACTGCATGCAGGTGTCGGCATCGGGTCCTAGTCTGTTGATAAAAAGACCAACACTTTTATTAAATGTCAGTCAGTGGAAGAGTAGAGTAGCCGGGCCGCGGTATTCTCTTCTCTTGCTTTTATAGCCCCGCCAGGACGTGACAAATTTGGCGCAGTCGGTAGGACACTCGTTGGTCACCGATGTTAGAAACACCGTCAACACTTTTGTAGGATACGTCATATGTCCTACCTCTGCCAAAATTTGTTGTGACAAATTTGGCGCAGTCGGTAGGACACTCGTTGGTCACCGATGTTAGAAGCACGGCATCGAGGAATAAAAATAGAATCAGTGTTAGCACGCGTACCCCTGCGCGTTCCATCATTGTTTGATAATTTAACGCAGTAGACTTAGAGTCCGTGAAAGCATAGTGTCAGTTAAAAGTGCGACGGGCAGTGAAGGAAATGCCCTTTCGCCCACGTTACATACTCAAATTATTTTTCGCGATGTTCGTACTCAGTACAAATTCATCGAGAGTTTTAGTGAACGTTAAAGTGCGACGGGCGGTTTAGAAAACGCCCCTTCGCCCACGTTATATAGTCGGATTATTTTTCGCGAATTTCATACTTAGAAATTTTCAAGCGACGCAATCATGGAAACGCGTAGCGAGGCTAGAAAGAAGGTTCCTCCTACGGAAGAGGAATTAATTGAATTCCAGAAAGATTTAGCTCGTAGAGAAGCAGCTCTCATTAATCAAACCGCCGCGTTGACTCAACTCAAATTGCAATACGAAACAGAAACGCGCGATCAGAGAGAAACGTACGAGGATATACGCCGCGAGATAGCAGAAATCCGATCGGCCAGAGATTCTCAATCAATTCCAGCTAGCCCAGTCGTTGCGCCCCGCGAACCCATAATGCACGATTCTTCGAATTTCACCGTTAAACAAGCGGTTGAACTTGTGCCTACCTTTGACGGCACCTCCATAACCGTGCTACAATTCGTTCGCGCGTGCAAGCGAGCCTTGGAGGCTGTTCCAGCCACAGCTGAGCGTACCCTCACTAGATTAGTATGCAATAAGCTTAGAGGACAGGCATACGCCGCGATTGAAGACGTAAATATTAACACAATCTCTGAATTGTGCAACCGCCTGAAAGATGTACTAGGCCCATATAAATTCATCGATCAGTATCGCGGAGAATTAGCTTCGATACACCAGGGACAGTCCGAGCACGTGTTGAATTATATTACGCGAGTAAAGGACCTTAGAACGGCGATCATAGATTCAGGCCGCGGGGTCCCCAATCTAGACGAGATTGATAAATTCACAGTTGATTGTTTCATGCGTGGTCTTATCCCAGCGCTTCGAGCCGAGGTCAGGCTCTGTGCGTCACTCGAATTACAGAAAATATTCGATGAAGCAGTAACCGCGTACAAACAGTACGAGCTTGACCGTGTTCGTTATCGCGACGACGGACGCCGCGTTGCATTCTCCGACTCTCGTAATCGCACACCAGAGCGATCAAGCAACTCTTATTATGATAGGAATGCGCCTGAGCAGCGCAACAGATCTTCGGAAAGGAAAGATCAACGACCTTCCTTTTCACCTCGTGAATCCTGGCGAGACAGGAAACCCGATAACAGAGACGCGTATCGCTCTCCTCCTCCGCGACGTCACGAACCGTCGCAATCAAATCAGCGCGAAACGTATAAACGCGAAGATCGCGCTTCCCAGTCCCCAGGTCGCGATCGCTTTCGTACGGAGAATCAAAAGTATTGTAAATATTGTAAGCGCACGGGACATGACATACACGAATGTCGCCGCCGCGAATATTACAATAAAAATGAGTCGGGAAACGAATCAAGCCTCCCGACAAACGCGACCAAAGGACGGGAGGCATCCCAAGAGAATCGCCAAAAGGCAACACAGCTGGCCGTCATCAGCGACGACCAGCAGTAGATGAAATTCGAGTAGATAGGAGAGATAACCCGGACGGTCAGCAGAATGAACGACCATCCGCGAAATTAGTCTCGGCAATAAATCTCGCGCCGGACTCCCCTATCCCTCGAATAAAAGCAAAATCGTCACTCTTCTCAAAAGAGTGTGAGTTCCTCTTGGACACCGGGTCCGAGGTCAACTTAATCCGAGCGTCTGGTATCAAATCTGACGTTCATCTAAAAACTGACAGCGTCATACACGTCCATGGCGTGACAGAAGGAGAAATTGCGACCCTCGGTTATATCAATGCGGAGCTAGCAGATTCCATTAAAGTCACGCTACACGTTCTGCCTGACAGTTTTCCAATTAATATAGATGGTATCTTAGGCTCCCCCTTCTTCAGAGAGGGAGCAGAGATATCATTTGCGAAGGAATGCGTAGAGTATAAAAACCTACGTATTCCCTTTTCGAATCCTCGGGAATATTCCATCGAAAGCCGTACCGCCGCCTGCATAGCCGTCAACGTAAAGGACCCAAGCGAAGGGTATGTGCGAAAAGTAGATGTAAAACCCGATGTGTTCTTAGGTGATTGTTTAGTCACCAACCGTAACGGAAAGGCATACCTGCGATGCTTTAACGCATCGTCCGAAGTGGCGTCCTTCTCCCTGCCTACGTTGGAGGTGGAAGAGATCGAGGTTCCCTTTTCGAATATTCAAGCCGAAGTCAATTCGGACTTATTCAATGCTCGTGCGTGCCGCGCGCACGAGACGATCGTTAACGATCAACTCGCGTCTTCTATTAATTCCGGTAACCATCCCGACGATTCCGGTAGCCATCCCGATTCTTTAAATAATTCCGGTAACCATCCCGACGATTCCGGTAGCCATCCCGATTCTTTAAATAATTCCGGTAACCATCCCGACGATTCCGGTAGCCATCCCGATACTTTAAAGAATTCCGGTAACCATCCCGACGATTTATATTCAAAGTCCTGTGTGGAAAGAAACATCAACGCCTTCGCCTCAGATGAACTTTTAGAATGTTCATATGAGAACAATTTAGAAAACATTTCTATTCCTAAAGTTAAATCAAAAGGAGTTTATGTTTTGCCGCAAACTCCTATCTTCAAATCCTCGCCGGAACAACACCTCTTGCAGCTTCAACGATCAGGTATCCGTGCGACCGAAAACAAAGTCCATGCGTCTGGCAAATACAATTCCGCGAGATTCGCGTCAGCAAGAAAAAGAAATAAAGCCGATACATTATACTCGCCCGAGACAACTAAGTCTGATTATAAGATTTCGTTATGTATCTTGCGAAACGAATTCAATCTTCCTAGCGTTAACAGAGTCTCCAATATCGTTACGCCAACGATAAACTATCGCAGCGACCCAAGAGCGAAATTTAAAACCTCTGGTCAGCATCACCCCACTCCACAGCAGGAAGACGATATCCCTGCGACGCAACGAGATCTTCAAGGAGAAACCGTCACCCCTGAAGATCATCAGTCTCTCGACAACGCTATAACAGCAACCATGCAGCCGATACAAGCAGCTATCTTGCTCTCTATTGCCACGCAAGCCTCAACACTCATTGGATATGACTGTGGAGGTTCAACCTTGAATATTACCACGTATTCAACTATTGACACTCTTAACTGCGAGCCAGAAGACATCGCACCAGCTGAAAATTTAGAAAGAATTCAGCTCCTGCAGCTAGCTGAATTCTCGCAAGCTCGTGTTTTGCAATGCCATATCGGAATAGACAGAACCATATACTATTGTGGCATGCATTCACATAATTCGGTAGTATCCAATGGTCGACAAGACTATATATTACCGATCTCCAGCGAAACCTGTTCGAGCCTACACACGACGGGGACAATATTCATCACCCCAGCCGCCCAGATCACAGGTATTCAGCCGAACTCGACCTCCTCTCACGGCCTCACGTTAGCAGGAGTTATTCAGAACGATGGTAGCTGCGCTGGAACCACGTATAGTGATCCGTTTGGGACTTGGACCGATGTCGTGGTACAAGCTTTAGTCCGAATCACGATCCGCGACTACATCGCTCCAATCAGATTGTCAACCGGACAGATTCATCTACAAACTGGGCAAACCTGCCCCCTTCAAAAAGGAAGCTGCTTAGACGCACAAGATGGCCATACGTTCTGGGAAACCACGCCGACGGACTCGTGCAAATTCAATAATTATGATGTCTTGTACGAAGGGATAGCCATTAAACTATCCTCCAAGGTGAATCCTTCTCCAACCCTGTATACCGTAGCATCGCAGGATACGACTTTTGCACTCACGGAGACAGGCAAATCGTCAGTTTGCGGATATGTCATAATCCGTACGGAACACCCCAAGCTGTTCATTCTGGAAGTTGGAAGTTCAGGAAAATTCAAGGAGAAAACACACACCTTGGTCAACAATCTGGACATCTTCACGTATGTCAACAGCAAATTTGTTTACGTGGAGAAGCACCTCCGGAAACAATTTTCTCAACTCTACAAAGATGTAATCCGTCAGAAGTGTGAGCTAGAGCGTCAGATTCTCCAGAACGCCCTCACATTATTACATTCAGCACCCGAAGAAGTTGCCACTGCCATCATGAAGGATGTCGGATTTATCGCAGTTCCAGCAGGAGAGGTAGTGCACATAATAAAGTGCATACCAGTCACGGTCCAAGTGAGGAAAACCGAACGGTGTTATGATGAGCTACCCATCACATATCGGAACACATCAAAATTCCTGAAGCCAAGGGACCACATCATTTCAAATACGGGGACAGAAAAGCCATGCAATGAGCTACTTCCCCCATATTATAGACTGCACGGAACATGGTATCGCCTAACACCGTCATTGATGGAGGCCATCACTCCTTCGGAGCTTCACCCCCTCGCCAAGTCAACCTGGAAATACATAGATCCGAAGAACTTGGCAACGGGAGGCATTTATTCACAAGACGACCTGGACAAACTACAGGATCATATAATGTTTCCTGTAGAGAAGGTAGCAGTCATAAATTCAATCGCACAGGGTGCGACGGGAAGACAGTTTGCAGCAGGAAACATCAATATGTTCAACCTGCTCGATGAAAACTCCCTACAGCAGATAGCGGAGTCTACAGCACAGAAATTATGGTCCGGATTCACTACATTCGGATCAATAAGTGCTGGAATAATCGGAGTGTACGTAGCGATCCGCACGATCAAAACAATCATCAGTACGATCGTTAACGGCATCGCATTACACTCACTATACGGCTGGAGCCTGCATCTCGTTGTCGCCATCTGGAGTTCACTGACCCGGTTCTTTATATTCATGAAGCAGAGGGACAACAAGACTTCAGCGGCCATCGAGGACAAAGATAGTGATAGTGCCAGTGTCGGAGAATTCCGAACCCGTCCTCCCTTGACGAAACGAACGTTAATTTGCGATTCCCTTGACCCAGCGTTGCGAGACAGGGATGACATTTCAGTGCATCCTGTCTACCGCCACCCAGAGGCAGAGATTCCACTGCGTGAAATCTCTTCTCTAAGGGGGGAGGTGTGACGTCGGTCGCACCTCCGACGTTAGCTTTAAGACTACATGTAAAATTAGATACATAAGAGCGAGCGTTCCCCTTTAAAGATTCCAAAACTCCTAAAAATCCTTCATAACAATGAATCCTTAACACCACGTACATCTGATTGAAATCCATCAACATAACCTAAAATCCAAAATCTGTCAAAATCCTAAAATAGCCAAAAATGGCCCAAACTCGAAGATTGAAATATCATTGGACTCGTGAGCGAAAATCATGAAACTAACCTAAAAATTTGTAGGTTATGTTCTCAATTCGCGTTTGTTTAGACTTTACCAAAATTTCGATTTTTGGAAATTTTCAAAAGTACTTAGAATATTTTCAAACATATGATCGGTCGACAAATGATGTCAACTAATCATATGACATATAAATTTACATCGAAACGCCTTGCAAGAGCAAGCGCTCGAAAATATTCTAAGTCCCAATTTATTTAAATAAATAAATAGGTACGCCAATGGTTACCACTTAATTTTCGAGTCCTGCACCACTGGGAACGAAAACTGCTGACTCTAGTGCGGCGGCCATCGCGCTGTTTACGACGAAGACCGGCACAAAGAGGACACGGTCCCCTTTTGCGAAGTCAGCATTTTTCGAACGAACGTTGTTCGTCGACGAACGTTCGATTTTCCCCAGTCCTCTCCGGGGACCCGAGTGGGTCAGTCGAGTTTTCGTCAATCTTCCAAGTCCAGACTATTTAGACATAGTCTTTCCAAATCCAGATTGTTTAGACACAATCTTCCCAAATCCATACTGTTTAGACACAGTCCCTAATACCATTCAGTAATATCGTATTCTTATTCGTTTAATTCAAATATTACTTCGTTTATTCAATTAAACATTTTTATTGCGTTTCATATTTCGTACTTAGTACGTATTTCGATTTCGTTAATAATAAGCATCTTTACCTTTGTATTCTTTTACGTTTATAATATACTTTGTTTTACCAGAGTCAATCTAAATCCCAATTATTATTTCCTTGCTCCTAACTTCGTAGTTTGAAGTGACACGTTGTTAGTTAGAGATAGAGTTCTCACTGGAAAGTTCGCGAATAGTATTCCTTATTCAATTTCCTGTTACGTGTTCGCGTACGTGCGTGATAGTGATAGACTTGCTCGCATAGCAAGCTCCGCAGCATCCACGTCCGTTTTCTCGAATCAAAATATCGTCAACCACGCGGACGATATTCGCGAGATAAATTCACGGGATCGCACAGCGTCCACGCCCGTTTTCGCTAGTTAAAATATCGTCAATCACGCGGACGATATTCGTGAGTTAGATTCACGGTATCGTACAGCGTCCACGCCCGTTTCCTCAACGAGCGCATCCGTCTACAATACCGTAGCAGCCAGCTGTCAATCATTGGAGGTCGTTCCTGTCAAATATTGACGTGACAGAGTTTGGCGCAGTCGTCAATCCTTGAAGGTCGTTTCCAGCCATTTGGATCAACGCCTGTTAAGCAGAGCGGACCGTATTCAAGGCCATCAGCGCAACCGTAGCTGTTCATCCGTTGCGAATTCATGTCTCATGTCAATCGACAAACAAGCGAAGCGTAAAAGTAAGTGGAACATATTACCGCGTATGTTTCAGGGTCGCGTGCATCATTCATCTGTGTAAGACTGCATGCAGGTGTCGGCATCGGGTCCTAGTCTGTTGATAAAAAGACCAACACTTTTATTAAATGTCAGTCAGTGGAAGAGTAGAGTAGCCGGGCCGCGGTATTCTCTTCTCTTGCTTTTATAGCCCCGCCAGGACGTGACAAATTTGGCGCAGTCGGTAGGACACTCGTTGGTCACCGATGTTAGAAACACCGTCAACACTTTTGTAGGATACGTCATATGTCCTACCTCTGCCAAAATTTGTTGTGACAAATTTGGCGCAGTCGGTAGGACACTCGTTGGTCACCGATGTTAGAAGCACGGCATCGAGGAATAAAAATAGAATCAGTGTTAGCACGCGTACCCCTGCGCGTTCCATCATTGTTTGATAATTTAACGCAGTAGACTTAGAGTCCGTGAAAGCATAGTGTCAGTTAAAAGTGCGACGGGCAGTGAAGGAAATGCCCTTTCGCCCACGTTACATACTCAAATTATTTTTCGCGATGTTCGTACTCAGTACAAATTCATCGAGAGTTTTAGTGAACGTTAAAGTGCGACGGGCGGTTTAGAAAACGCCCCTTCGCCCACGTTATATAGTCGGATTATTTTTCGCGAATTTCATACTTAGAAATTTTCAAGCGACGCAATCATGGAAACGCGTAGCGAGGCTAGAAAGAAGGTTCCTCCTACGGAAGAGGAATTAATTGAATTCCAGAAAGATTTAGCTCGTAGAGAAGCAGCTCTCATTAATCAAACCGCCGCGTTGACTCAACTCAAATTGCAATACGAAACAGAAACGCGCGATCAGAGAGAAACGTACGAGGATATACGCCGCGAGATAGCAGAAATCCGATCGGCCAGAGATTCTCAATCAATTCCAGCTAGCCCAGTCGTTGCGCCCCGCGAACCCATAATGCACGATTCTTCGAATTTCACCGTTAAACAAGCGGTTGAACTTGTGCCTACCTTTGACGGCACCTCCATAACCGTGCTACAATTCGTTCGCGCGTGCAAGCGAGCCTTGGAGGCTGTTCCAGCCACAGCTGAGCGTACCCTCACTAGATTAGTATGCAATAAGCTTAGAGGACAGGCATACGCCGCGATTGAAGACGTAAATATTAACACAATCTCTGAATTGTGCAACCGCCTGAAAGATGTACTAGGCCCATATAAATTCATCGATCAGTATCGCGGAGAATTAGCTTCGATACACCAGGGACAGTCCGAGCACGTGTTGAATTATATTACGCGAGTAAAGGACCTTAGAACGGCGATCATAGATTCAGGCCGCGGGGTCCCCAATCTAGACGAGATTGATAAATTCACAGTTGATTGTTTCATGCGTGGTCTTATCCCAGCGCTTCGAGCCGAGGTCAGGCTCTGTGCGTCACTCGAATTACAGAAAATATTCGATGAAGCAGTAACCGCGTACAAACAGTACGAGCTTGACCGTGTTCGTTATCGCGACGACGGACGCCGCGTTGCATTCTCCGACTCTCGTAATCGCACACCAGAGCGATCAAGCAACTCTTATTATGATAGGAATGCGCCTGAGCAGCGCAACAGATCTTCGGAAAGGAAAGATCAACGACCTTCCTTTTCACCTCGTGAATCCTGGCGAGACAGGAAACCCGATAACAGAGACGCGTATCGCTCTCCTCCTCCGCGACGTCACGAACCGTCGCAATCAAATCAGCGCGAAACGTATAAACGCGAAGATCGCGCTTCCCAGTCCCCAGGTCGCGATCGCTTTCGTACGGAGAATCAAAAGTATTGTAAATATTGTAAGCGCACGGGACATGACATACACGAATGTCGCCGCCGCGAATATTACAATAAAAATGAGTCGGGAAACGAATCAAGCCTCCCGACAAACGCGACCAAAGGACGGGAGGCATCCCAAGAGAATCGCCAAAAGGCAACACAGCTGGCCGTCATCAGCGACGACCAGCAGTAGATGAAATTCGAGTAGATAGGAGAGATAACCCGGACGGTCAGCAGAATGAACGACCATCCGCGAAATTAGTCTCGGCAATAAATCTCGCGCCGGACTCCCCTATCCCTCGAATAAAAGCAAAATCGTCACTCTTCTCAAAAGAGTGTGAGTTCCTCTTGGACACCGGGTCCGAGGTCAACTTAATCCGAGCGTCTGGTATCAAATCTGACGTTCATCTAAAAACTGACAGCGTCATACACGTCCATGGCGTGACAGAAGGAGAAATTGCGACCCTCGGTTATATCAATGCGGAGCTAGCAGATTCCATTAAAGTCACGCTACACGTTCTGCCTGACAGTTTTCCAATTAATATAGATGGTATCTTAGGCTCCCCCTTCTTCAGAGAGGGAGCAGAGATATCATTTGCGAAGGAATGCGTAGAGTATAAAAACCTACGTATTCCCTTTTCGAATCCTCGGGAATATTCCATCGAAAGCCGTACCGCCGCCTGCATAGCCGTCAACGTAAAGGACCCAAGCGAAGGGTATGTGCGAAAAGTAGATGTAAAACCCGATGTGTTCTTAGGTGATTGTTTAGTCACCAACCGTAACGGAAAGGCATACCTGCGATGCTTTAACGCATCGTCCGAAGTGGCGTCCTTCTCCCTGCCTACGTTGGAGGTGGAAGAGATCGAGGTTCCCTTTTCGAATATTCAAGCCGAAGTCAATTCGGACTTATTCAATGCTCGTGCGTGCCGCGCGCACGAGACGATCGTTAACGATCAACTCGCGTCTTCTATTAATTCCGGTAACCATCCCGACGATTCCGGTAGCCATCCCGATTCTTTAAATAATTCCGGTAACCATCCCGACGATTCCGGTAGCCATCCCGATTCTTTAAATAATTCCGGTAACCATCCCGACGATTCCGGTAGCCATCCCGATTCTTTAAATAATTCCGGTAACCATCCCGACGATTCCGGTAGCCATCCCGATACTTTAAAGAATTCCGGTAACCATCCCGACGATTTATATTCAAAGTCCTGTGTGGAAAGAAACATCAACGCCTTCGCCTCAGATGAACTTTTAGAATGTTCATATGAGAACAATTTAGAAAACATTTCTATTCCTAAAGTTAAATCAAAAGGAGTTTATGTTTTGCCGCAAACTCCTATCTTCAAATCCTCGCCGGAACAACACCTCTTGCAGCTTCAACGATCAGGTATCCGTGCGACCGAAAACAAAGTCCATGCGTCTGGCAAATACAATTCCGCGAGATTCGCGTCAGCAAGAAAAAGAAATAAAGCCGATACATTATACTCGCCCGAGACAACTAAGTCTGATTATAAGATTTCGTTATGTATCTTGCGAAACGAATTCAATCTTCCTAGCGTTAACAGAGTCTCCAATATCGTTACGCCAACGATAAACTATCGCAGCGACCCAAGAGCGAAATTTAAAACCTCTGGTCAGCATCACCCCACTCCACAGCAGGAAGACGATATCCCTGCGACGCAACGAGATCTTCAAGGAGAAACCGTCACCCCTGAAGATCATCAGTCTCTCGACAACGCTATAACAGCAACCATGCAGCCGATACAAGCAGCTATCTTGCTCTCTATTGCCACGCAAGCCTCAACACTCATTGGATATGACTGTGGAGGTTCAACCTTGAATATTACCACGTATTCAACTATTGACACTCTTAACTGCGAGCCAGAAGACATCGCACCAGCTGAAAATTTAGAAAGAATTCAGCTCCTGCAGCTAGCTGAATTCTCGCAAGCTCGTGTTTTGCAATGCCATATCGGAATAGACAGAACCATATACTATTGTGGCATGCATTCACATAATTCGGTAGTATCCAATGGTCGACAAGACTATATATTACCGATCTCCAGCGAAACCTGTTCGAGCCTACACACGACGGGGACAATATTCATCACCCCAGCCGCCCAGATCACAGGTATTCAGCCGAACTCGACCTCCTCTCACGGCCTCACGTTAGCAGGAGTTATTCAGAACGATGGTAGCTGCGCTGGAACCACGTATAGTGATCCGTTTGGGACTTGGACCGATGTCGTGGTACAAGCTTTAGTCCGAATCACGATCCGCGACTACATCGCTCCAATCAGATTGTCAACCGGACAGATTCATCTACAAACTGGGCAAACCTGCCCCCTTCAAAAAGGAAGCTGCTTAGACGCACAAGATGGCCATACGTTCTGGGAAACCACGCCGACGGACTCGTGCAAATTCAATAATTATGATGTCTTGTACGAAGGGATAGCCATTAAACTATCCTCCAAGGTGAATCCTTCTCCAACCCTGTATACCGTAGCATCGCAGGATACGACTTTTGCACTCACGGAGACAGGCAAATCGTCAGTTTGCGGATATGTCATAATCCGTACGGAACACCCCAAGCTGTTCATTCTGGAAGTTGGAAGTTCAGGAAAATTCAAGGAGAAAACACACACCTTGGTCAACAATCTGGACATCTTCACGTATGTCAACAGCAAATTTGTTTACGTGGAGAAGCACCTCCGGAAACAATTTTCTCAACTCTACAAAGATGTAATCCGTCAGAAGTGTGAGCTAGAGCGTCAGATTCTCCAGAACGCCCTCACATTATTACATTCAGCACCCGAAGAAGTTGCCACTGCCATCATGAAGGATGTCGGATTTATCGCAGTTCCAGCAGGAGAGGTAGTGCACATAATAAAGTGCATACCAGTCACGGTCCAAGTGAGGAAAACCGAACGGTGTTATGATGAGCTACCCATCACATATCGGAACACATCAAAATTCCTGAAGCCAAGGGACCACATCATTTCAAATACGGGGACAGAAAAGCCATGCAATGAGCTACTTCCCCCATATTATAGACTGCACGGAACATGGTATCGCCTAACACCGTCATTGATGGAGGCCATCACTCCTTCGGAGCTTCACCCCCTCGCCAAGTCAACCTGGAAATACATAGATCCGAAGAACTTGGCAACGGGAGGCATTTATTCACAAGACGACCTGGACAAACTACAGGATCATATAATGTTTCCTGTAGAGAAGGTAGCAGTCATAAATTCAATCGCACAGGGTGCGACGGGAAGACAGTTTGCAGCAGGAAACATCAATATGTTCAACCTGCTCGATGAAAACTCCCTACAGCAGATAGCGGAGTCTACAGCACAGAAATTATGGTCCGGATTCACTACATTCGGATCAATAAGTGCTGGAATAATCGGAGTGTACGTAGCGATCCGCACGATCAAAACAATCATCAGTACGATCGTTAACGGCATCGCATTACACTCACTATACGGCTGGAGCCTGCATCTCGTTGTCGCCATCTGGAGTTCACTGACCCGGTTCTTTATATTCATGAAGCAGAGGGACAACAAGACTTCAGCGGCCATCGAGGACAAAGATAGTGATAGTGCCAGTGTCGGAGAATTCCGAACCCGTCCTCCCTTGACGAAACGAACGTTAATTTGCGATTCCCTTGACCCAGCGTTGCGAGACAGGGATGACATTTCAGTGCATCCTGTCTACCGCCACCCAGAGGCAGAGATTCCACTGCGTGAAATCTCTTCTCTAAGGGGGGAGGTGTGACGTCGGTCGCACCTCCGACGTTAGCTTTAAGACTACATGTAAAATTAGATACATAAGAGCGAGCGTTCCCCTTTAAAGATTCCAAAACTCCTAAAAATCCTTCATAACAATGAATCCTTAACACCACGTACATCTGATTGAAATCCATCAACATAACCTAAAATCCAAAATCTGTCAAAATCCTAAAATAGCCAAAAATGGCCCAAACTCGAAGATTGAAATATCATTGGACTCGTGAGCGAAAATCATGAAACTAACCTAAAAATTTGTAGGTTATGTTCTCAATTCGCGTTTGTTTAGACTTTACCAAAATTTCGATTTTTGGAAATTTTCAAAAGTACTTAGAATATTTTCAAACATATGATCGGTCGACAAATGATGTCAACTAATCATATGACATATAAATTTACATCGAAACGCCTTGCAAGAGCAAGCGCTCGAAAATATTCTAAGTCCCAATTTATTTAAATAAATAAATAGGTACGCCAATGGTTACCACTTAATTTTCGAGTCCTGCACCACTGGGAACGAAAACTGCTGACTCTAGTGCGGCGGCCATCGCGCTGTTTACGACGAAGACCGGCACAAAGAGGACACGGTCCCCTTTTGCGAAGTCAGCATTTTTCGAACGAACGTTGTTCGTCGACGAACGTTCGATTTTCCCCAGTCCTCTCCGGGGACCCGAGTGGGTCAGTCGAGTTTTCGTCAATCTTCCAAGTCCAGACTATTTAGACATAGTCTTTCCAAATCCAGATTGTTTAGACACAATCTTCCCAAATCCATACTGTTTAGACACAGTCCCTAATACCATTCAGTAATATCGTATTCTTATTCGTTTAATTCAAATATTACTTCGTTTATTCAATTAAACATTTTTATTGCGTTTCATATTTCGTACTTAGTACGTATTTCGATTTCGTTAATAATAAGCATCTTTACCTTTGTATTCTTTTACGTTTATAATATACTTTGTTTTACCAGAGTCAATCTAAATCCCAATTATTATTTCCTTGCTCCTAACTTCGTAGTTTGAAGTGACACGTTGTTAGTTAGAGATAGAGTTCTCACTGGAAAGTTCGCGAATAGTATTCCTTATTCAATTTCCTGTTACGTGTTCGCGTACGTGCGTGATAGTGATAGACTTGCTCGCATAGCAAGCTCCGCAGCATCCACGTCCGTTTTCTCGAATCAAAATATCGTCAACCACGCGGACGATATTCGCGAGATAAATTCACGGGATCGCACAGCGTCCACGCCCGTTTTCGCTAGTTAAAATATCGTCAATCACGCGGACGATATTCGTGAGTTAGATTCACGGTATCGTACAGCGTCCACGCCCGTTTCCTCAACGAGCGCATCCGTCTACAATACCGTAGCAGCCAGCTGTCAATCATTGGAGGTCGTTCCTGTCAAATATTGACGTGACAGAGTTTGGCGCAGTCGTCAATCCTTGAAGGTCGTTTCCAGCCATTTGGATCAACGCCTGTTAAGCAGAGCGGACCGTATTCAAGGCCATCAGCGCAACCGTAGCTGTTCATCCGTTGCGAATTCATGTCTCATGTCAATCGACAAACAAGCGAAGCGTAAAAGTAAGTGGAACATATTACCGCGTATGTTTCAGGGTCGCGTGCATCATTCATCTGTGTAAGACTGCATGCAGGTGTCGGCATCGGGTCCTAGTCTGTTGATAAAAAGACCAACACTTTTATTAAATGTCAGTCAGTGGAAGAGTAGAGTAGCCGGGCCGCGGTATTCTCTTCTCTTGCTTTTATAGCCCCGCCAGGACGTGACACAGAGAAGCTGACTCGTTTTTCTTCGCGGATCAATTCTCGTCGACGAGTCTGGTCTGACTCATACTGCCTGTAAGCAGAGATGGCTGCTTCGAAAACAGTGGCAGGATTTCGCGAAGGGCAATGAAGCACTTCGGCACGCAGCTGGGGAAGGAGACCTCGTAGAAAACAATCTACTACGAAGCGATCTAGTTCTTCGTAATCAAGGCCAATATCTGTGGCATCTTGAATCGCGGTTCGAAGGTCTTTAACGCGATTGATGAAGTCTAAGATGTGCTCGTTTGGAGCTTGGAGTACACTCGCGAGATCGCCACGGTACTGGTCAACGAATTTGTATGGGCCCAGTACTGTTCGTAATTTCTCGCATAGTGCAGAAATTGTGAATATGTGCTGGCCTTCTATAGCGGCATAAGCACGATCGTGGAGTTTATTGCAGAGCAATTTTGTGAGGGCACGCTCTGCAGTGGCCGGTACGGTGTCACGCGAGCGTTTGCATGCACGTATGAATTGTAGGACGGAAGACGAAGTTCCGTCGAATCTAGGGACAAGCTCGGCGGCTTGTTTTAGAGCGAAATTGCCAGTAGGTTCATACTGTGGGATTTCGCGTGGCTCTGGCGGTGAAGGTTCCCGCATATTAGAGACGTTACTAGGGCCTGGTGTAGGCGATTGTTGACGTAGGGTTTGACTCGTGATTTGGATGTTGCGAAGCTCTTTTCGTATTTCGTCGAGCATATTCTTTTGGTTTTGTGCGTCTTCTTCATATTTGAGACGCAATTTGGCAATAAAATCAGTTTCTTCTTTGAGATATTGCTCTCTACGGGCGAGGTCTTGTGCGTATAGGAGTAGCTCTTCCTCGGTCATTGGAGGAAGGTCTGCGTTAGGATCTGCTCGGAGATCCTTTTGAGATCGCGTGATTGGGCGAGACATTTTGAAAGATATAAATGGGATTTAAGAAATGTGAACTTCGCTCTGACACGCGTCGGGGCTTATTAATGCAAATATCGGCGACCACTTCGATGTCCTACCGACTGCGCCAAATTTGTCACGTCCGTCACTGTGTTTTTGTTACAGGTACCAGGAGAGAGAAAAGAGAACAGTGACAGACGGACGGTTGAGATATTATGATTAAAATGAGGAGTGGTCTTTCGTGCCGAGACAGCCGCGGGCTGTCATATGCACTAGGACAACCGATATTGCTATGGATGCAGTCAAGAAAAGAACGTCCGACGCGGTTATAAGGAGTGTCCCGACAAGAATCGCGCGCGAGAGGATGCAACGAGAACGGTGAGTTTACAGGATTCAACAATTATACAAGATATTATACGACTCACCGCAATGTTGTATTAACGCCTAATAATATTGTTGCAGCAGGAACTGGCGGTACTGACAGTAGGTGTCGTACATCGGATCTTCTATACAGATGTCCTCGAGGTGGGGAAGATCTGGCAGAGTTGCTGCTGCTCGGTTCGGGACGACGTTAGTGGCCTTGGATGCTGGCCGCAAGACGACACGTTGATGAGCTGGCAGAGGAACGTCACGGATGATTCGGCAACGGACCCTGGGAACGATGATCGTGTCTCGGCTGTCGTCGTCGTCGGCTATGTCGATCACCTCTGGACAATCGACCGGATGTAGAACTGGCGTCGGAGCTCGCGAGAGGTCCGCGTGGTTGACCTCTTTAGGAGGGTTGCAAGGGCAACCGTATACAGAAACGTAATCGGACGCGTCACACGGAATGTGCTCGGTGGTTCCCAGAAGTTCTGTCCACTCGGTAGTGGCGATGATTTGTTCGAGCACCGCTTTATTTCTTAACGCGCGTCTCAATTTAGCAAGTTGATACTTGCGTCCCGCTCGACGTGGGCGTCGCATGGGTAAGGAATAGTAATGATGGAATATTAATAATATAATGAAAATGAACTTCCATTTGTTATTAACCTTTTAGGTAGTTAACTCGCTTCACGTCTATAGTGGCGGCTCAGCGTTTCCACTGCGCTCTTTAGACCAATTCTAGACGTGGCACGAGAACTTCTCTATGACTCGCTTCAAATTCCTTATTGGCGGCTCAGCGTTTCCACTGCGCACTTTAGACCAAGTCCGGATATGTCACGAGTTTAATATATTTGATGCAAGAACTGAATTGGAAGATGGTGTTGAACTAACACAAGAATAACAAGATCGAAGCACTGGTATAACAACGATATATTAAATAAGAACTGGTAAGTACACTGGTATACAATATGTAAGTAGTATTATAATAGGAGTAGTAATTGGATTAATGAATAATGGATATTGTAATATGTTATAGGAATAATGTATGAGAATTAGGACTTGAGTTGAGTTGAGTTAGAGTTGGAATTGGAATTGGAATTAGGAGTGAAGGATCGACACACTTCACTTTCGCGGAGCTAGACTGAACACGTCTGCTCTTGAAGCCGGACTGGCGGCTGAGGCCAGGTAGGCACGTCTGTGCGAGTCGCTGGCTGAAGGCGGACTGATGCAAGCGTCCGCTCTGCCTTGCCTCCTTCGGTCGGAGTGGGGATAGCTGACGCTGCAGTCTCTTTGTTCTTCAGTCGTCGGAGTGGGAGAACCGCTGACGCAGCAGCGTCTTCGCTCCCGGGGACTGCACGTGCATTTCTGCTGACGGTGCAGTCTCGTGGCTGTCCTATTGCCCTCTACGAGCGTGGGACTGCTGATGCAGCAGTCTTTGGACTTCTCGACGTTTCTAGAAGCTTCTAGATGCTTCCAGAGTGATGCAATACTTTATTGCATTATGTGTCGTGGTGATGGGTTGAAACTGAGGTAAGGTGTTGATCAAGGAGAAGTTATGGTGATGGGTAGAGACGGAGATAAGGATTAGAACAATAGAATAATGAAATCTTAATACTATGCTCTTATGTCTAGGGGACGGTGTATGGATCTTATGCAGATCAGACCTTGTATACATAGTGTGTGTACAAGGCCAACGTCGTACATCGGACGACGTAACAGTCATTCCGTAAGAGTTCGGACATTTGTTTGTTGATTTCGTCCTTGTGGATTGGTGGGTAGCGATACTGTTTAACATGGATTGGAATATCATCCGTCGTGATGATTCTGTGAGTCACCGCATTTGTTTTTCCCAAACGATCCCCTTGGAGATGGAAAAGATCATTGTGCTTTTCTAACAAAGATTTAACATGGTCCATTTCGTCACCGCTGAGATGATCCATGGGGATAGTTTCTAATAGCTCTTTCACGCGAGCTTCGTGGGAATTTGCGATGGAATAGGTCATCCTGACCTTGGTTTTATCGGGCTGGTTACCGGAGTTAGTATAATGATCGGGCTGGTTACCGGAGTTAGTATAAGAATCGGGCTGGTTACCGGAGTTAGTAATGTCGGGATGGTTACCGAATGCGTCGGGATGATACCCGGAATTAGAAAGGTCGGGATGGTTACCGAATGCGTCGGGATAGTTCCCGGAAGTAGAAAGGTCGGGATGGTTACCGAATGCGTCGGGATGGTACCCGGAATTAGAAAGGTCGGGATGGTTACCGAATACGTCGGGATGATACCCGGAATTAGAAAGGTCGGAAGAGCACGATTCGATTTCTTCCATCTCCAATGGGGGCAATCGAAATGAAACTCTTTCCGACGAGGTGTTAAAACACCGGAGGCTCGCTTTGCCTTTACGATTGGTGACGACGCAGTCACCCAGGAATACATCCGGCGCTACATTAACACGGCGGATATATCCCTGTTTAGGTCCTTCGACGTCGACCGCTATGCACGCAACGGTACGAGGTTCGAGGACGAATTCTTCGGATTTCAGAGGAGTCTTTGTTCGGACTCGATCCTCACGCTCCACGATCCGACTTCTCGCAGTGTACTCCGATATCTCTCGAGTCTCCTTCGATTCCGGCCGGCTTTTCACGGCGTTTTTCTCTAGGGACTACTCGATCGAATCCCGAGGAGGCATTGAAATAACCTCCGTCACCGGAGCTCTGCAAGGTCTGACCGCGGGTGCACGAGGATTTGAGGAAGACACTCGAACGTTCCCTGCCGAATGTTCCTCACGCTTGGCGGCTGGAGTTTTAACGAGATCGTTGGTCATAGACGAAGGCATTGAAATAACCTCTGCTGCCAATTCATCGCGAGGCTCAGCCGTGGGCGCGCAAGGGTTCGAGAAGGGAACCCGAATGTTTCCTATCGTAATGTATTCATTCGCAAAGGAGATCTCGGCTCCTGTTCTGAAGAAGGGAGAACCGAGGATTCCGTCGATGTTAATTGGGAAGTTTTCTTCCAAGACATGAAATTCGATAGGGTTTTGACCCTGTAAGTGTATTTTAATTTGACCGAGAGTTGGAATGGATCCCTCGGTTATTCCTTGGACTTCTATAATGTTCGTGTGATCTATAGGTAGATTTGGTGTTACGTCGTCCGATGTACGACGTTGGCCTTGTACACACACTATGTATACAAGGTCTGATCTACATAAGATCCATACACCGTCCCCTAGACATAAGAACATAATATTAAGATCTCATATATTCTATTGTTCTAATCCTTATCTCCGTCTCTACCCATCACCATAACTTCACCTCGATCAACACCTTACCTCAGTTTCAACCCATCACCACGACACATAATGCAATAAAGTATTGCATCACTCTGGAAGCATCTAGAAGCTTCTAGAAACGTCGAGAAGTCCAAAGACTGCTGCATCAGCAGTCCCACGCTCGTAGAGGGCAATAGGACAGCCACGAGACTGCAGCGTCAGCAGAAATGCACGTGCAGTCCCCGGGAGCGAAGACGCTGCTGCGTCAGCGGTTCTCCCACTCCGACGACTGAAGAACAAAGAGACTGCAGCGTCAGCTATCCCCACTCCGAACGAAGGAGGCAAGGCAGAGCGGACGCTTGCATCAGTCCGCCTTCAGCCAGCGACTCGCACAGACGTGCCTACCTGGCCTCAGCCGCCAGTCCGGCTTCTTCCGACTTCAAGAGCAGACGTGTTCAGTCTAGCTCCGCGAAAGTGAAGTGTGTCGATCCTTCACTCCTAATTCCAATTCCAATTCCAACTCTAACTCAACTCAACTCAAGTCCTAATTCTCATACATTAATCCTATAACATATTACAATATCCATTATTCATTAATCCAATTACTACTCCTATTATAATACTACTTACATATTGTATACCAGTGTACTTACCAGTTCTTATTTAATATATCGTTGTTATACCAGTGCTTCGATCTTGTTATTCTTGTGTTAGTTCAACACCATCTTCCAATTCAGTTCTTGCATCGAATATATTAAACTCGTGACATATCCGGACTTGGTCTAAAGTGCGCAGTGGAAACGCTGAGCCGCCAATAAGGAATTTGAAGCGAGTCATAGAGAAGTTCTCGTGCCACGTCTAGAATTGGTCTAAAGTGCGCAGTGGAAACGCTGAGCCGCCACTATAGACGTGAAGCGAGTTAACTACCAAAAAGGTTAATAACAAGTGGAAGTTCATTTTCATTATATTATTAATATTCCATCATTACTATTCCTTACCCATGCGACGCCCACGTCGAGCGGGACGCAAGTATCAACTTGCTAAATTGAGACGCGCGTTGAGAAATAAAGCGGTGCTCGATCAAATCATTGCCACTACCGAGTGGACAGAACTTCTGGGAACCACCGAGCACATTCCGTGTGACGCGTCCGATTACGTTTCTGTATACGGTTGCCCTTGCAACCCTCCTAAAGAGGTCAACCACGCGGACCTCTCGCGAGCTCCGACGCCAGTTCTACATCCGGTCGATTGTCCAGAGGTGATCGACATAGCCGACGACGACGACAGCCGAGACACGATCATCGTTCCCAGGGTCCGTTGCCGAATCATCCGTGACGTTCCTCTGCCAGCTCATCAACGTGTCGTCTTGCGGCCAGCATCCAAGGCCACTAACGTCGTCCCGAACCGAGCAGCAGCAACTTTGCCAGATCTTCCCCACCTCGAGGACATCTGTATAGAAGATCCGATGTACGACACCTACTGTCAGTACCGCCAGTTCCTGCTGCAACAATATTATTAGGCGTTAATACAACATTGCGGTGAGTCGTATAATAACTTGTATAATTGCTGAATCCTGTAAACTCACCGTTCTCGTTGCATTATCTCGCGCGTGATTCTTGTCGGGACACTTCTTGTAACCGCGTCGGACGTTCTTTTCTTGACTGCATCCATAGCAATATCGGTTGTCCTAGTGCATATGACAGCCCGCGGCTTTCTCGGCACGAAAGACCACTCCTCATTTTAATCATAATATCTCAACCGTCCGTCTGTCACTGTTCTCTTTTCTCTCTCCTGGTACCTGTAACAAAAACACAGTGACGGACGTGACAAATTTGGCGCAGTCGGTAGGACATCGAAGTGGTCGCCGATATTTGCATTAACAAGCCCCGACGCGTGTCAGTACGAAGTTCACATTTCTTAAATCCCATTTATATCTTTCAAAATGTCTCGCCCAATCACGCGATCTCAAAAGGATCTCCGAGCAGATCCTAACGCAGACCTTCCTCCAATGACCGAGTGTTACGTCGTCCGATGTACGACGTTGGCCTTGTACACACACTATGTATACAAGGTCTGATCTACATAAGATCCACACACCGTCCCCTAGACATAAGAGCATAGTATTAAGATCTCATTATTCTATTGTTCTAATCCTTATCTCCGTCTCTACCCATCACCATAACTTCACCTTGATCAACACCTTACCTCAGTTTCAACCCATCACCACGACACATAATGCAATAAAGTATTGCATCACTCTGGAAGCATCTAGAAGCTTCTAGAAACGTCGAGAAGTCCAAAGACTGCTGCATCAGCAGTCCCACGCTCGTAGAGGGCAATAGGACAGCCACGAGACTGCAGCGTCAGCAGAAATGCACGTGCAGTCCCCGGGAGCAAAGACGCTGCTGCGTCAGCGGTTCTCCCACTCCGACGACTGAAGAACAAAGAGACTGCAGCGTCAGCTATCCCCACTCCGAACGAAGGAGGCAAGACAGAGCAGGCGCTTGCATCAGTCCGCCTCCAGACAGCGACTCGAACGGTCCGCTCCAAGCGAGCGACTCGCACGGACGTGCCAGTCCGGCTTCTTCCGACTTCAAGAGCAGACGTGTTCAGTCTAGCTCCGCGAAAGTGAAGTGTGTCGATCCTTCACTCCTAATTCCAATTCCAATTCCAACTCTAACTCAACTCAACTCAAGTCCTAATTCTCATACGTTATTCCTATAACATATTACAATATCCATTATTCATTAATCCAATTACTACTCCTATTATAATATTACTTACATATTGTATACCAGTGTACTTACCAGTTCTTACTCAATATATCATTATTATACCAGTGCTTCGATCTTGTTATTCTTGTGTTAGTTCAACACCATCTTCCAATTCAGTTCTTGCATCGAATATATTAAACTCGTGACATATCCGGACTTGGTCTAAAGTGCGCAGTGGAAACGCTGAGCCGCCAATAAGGAATTTGAAGCGAGTCATAGAGAAGTTCTCGTGCCACGTCTAGAATTGGTCTAAAGAGCGCAGTGGAAACGCTGAGCCGCCACTATAGACGTGAAGCGAGTTAACTACCTAAAAGGTTAACAACAAATGGAAGTTCATTTTCATTATCTTATTAATATTCCGTCATTACTATTCCTTACCCATGCGACGCCCACGTCGAGCGGGACGCAAGTATCAACTTGCTAAATTGAGACGCGCGTTGAGAAATAAAGCGGTGCTCGATCAAATCATTGCCACTACCGAGTGGACAGAACTTCTGGGAACCACCGAGCACATTCCGTGTGACGCGTCCGATTACGTTTCTGTACACGGTTGCCCTTGCAGCCTTCCTAAAGAGGTCAACCACGCGGACCTCTCGCGAGCTCCGACGCCAGTTCTGCATCCGGTCGATTGTCCAGAGGTGATCGACATAGCCGACGACGACGACAGCCGAGACACGATCATCGTTCCCAGGGTCCGTTGCCGAATCATCCGTGACGTTCCTCTGCCAGCTCATCAACGTGTCGTCTTGCGGCCAGCATCCAAGGCCACTAACGTCGTCCCGAACCGAGCAGCAGCAACTTTGCCAGATCTTCCCCACCTCGAGGACATCTGTATAGAAGATCCGATGTACGACACCTACTGTCAGTACCGCCAGTTCCTGCTGCAACAATATTATTAGGCGTTGTGACGTCGGTCGCACCTCCGACGTTAGCTTTAAGACTACATGTAAAATTAGATACATAAGAGCGAGCGTTCCCCTTTAAAGATTCCAAAACTCCTAAAAATCCTTCATAACAATGAATCCTTAACACCACGTACATCTGATCGAAATCCATCAACATAACCTAAAATCCAAAATCTGTCAAAATCCTAAAATAGCCAAAAATGGCCCAAACTCGAAGATTGAAATATCATTGGACTCGTGAGCGAAAATCATGAAACTAACCTAAAAATTTGTAGGTTATGTTCTCAATTCGCGTTTGTTTAGACTTTACCAAAATTTCGATTTTTGGTAATTTTCAAAAGTACTTAGAATATTTTCAAACATATGATCGGTCGACAAATGATGTCAACTAATCATATGACATATAAATTTACATCGAAACGCCTTGCAAGAGCAAGCGCTCGAAAATATTCTAAGTCCCAATTTATTTAAATAAATAAATAGGTACGCCAATGGTTACCACTTAATTTTCGAGTCCTGCACCACTGGGAACGAAAACTGCTGACTCTAGTGCGGCGGCCATCGCGCTGTTTACGACGAAGACCGGCACAAAGAGGACACGGTCCCCTTTTGCGAAGTCAGCATTTTTCGGACGAACGTTGTTCGTCGACGAACGTTCGATTTTCCTCAGTCCTCTCCGGGGACCCGAGTGGGTCAGTCGAGTTTTCGTCAATCTTCCAAGTCCAGACTATTTAGACATAGTCTTTCCAAATCCAGATTGTTTAGACACAATCTTCCCAAATCCATACTGTTTAGACACAGTCCCTAATACCATTCAGTAATATCGTATTCTTATTCGTTTAATTCAAATATTACTTCGTTTATTCAATTAAACATTTTTATTGCGTTTCATATTTCGTACTTAGTACGTATTTCGATTTCGTTAATAATAAGCATCTTTACCGTTGTATTCTTTTACGTTTATAATATACTTTGTTTTACCAGAGTCAATCTAAATCCCAATTATTATTTCCTTGCTCCTAACTTCGTAGTTTGAAGTGACACGTTGTTAGTTAGAGATAGAGTTCTCACTGGAAAGTTCGCGAATAGTATTCCTTATTCAATTTCCTGTTACGTGTTCGCGTACGTGCGTGATAGTGATAGACTTGCTCGCATAGCAAGCTCCGCAGCATCCACGTCCGTTTTCTCGAATCAAAATATCGTCAACCACGCGGACGATATTCGCGAGATAAATTCACGGGATCGCACAGCGTCCACGCCCGTTTTCGCTAGTTAAAATATCGTCAATCACGCGGACGATATTCGTGAGTTAGATTCACGGTATCGTACAGCGTCCACGCCCGTTTCCTCAACGAGCGCATCCGTCTACAATACCGTAGCAGCCGGCTGTCAATCATTGGAGGTCGTTCCTGTCAAATATTGACGTGACAGAGTTTGGCGCAGTCGTCAATCCTTGAAGGTCGTTTCCAGCCATTTGGATCAACGCCTGTCGAGCAGAGGGGACCGAATTCAAGGTCATCAGCGCAACCGTAGCCGTTCATCCGTTGCGAATTCATTTCTCGTGTCAATCGACAAACAAGCGAAGCGTAAAAGTAAGTGGAACATATTATCGCGTATGTTTCAGGGTCGCGTGCATCTTTCATCTGTGTAAGACTGCATGCAGGTGTCGGCATCGGGTCCTAGTCTGTTGATAAAAAGACCAACACTTTTATTAAATGTCAGTCAGTGGAAGAGTAGAGTAGCCGGGCCGCGGTATTCTCTTCTCTTGCTCTTATAGCCCCGCCAGGACGTGACAAATTTGGCGCAGTCGGTAGGACACTCGTTGGTCACCGATGTTAGAGACACCGTCAACACTTTTGTAGGATACGTCATGTGTCCTACCTCTGCCAAAATTTGTTGTGACAAATTTGGCGCAGTCGGTAGGACAGTCGTTGGTCACCGATGTTAGAAGCACGGCATCGAGGAATAAAAATAGAATCAGTGTTAGCACGCGAACCCCTGCGCGTTCAACCATTGTTTGACAATTTAACGCAGTAGACTTAGAGTCCGTGAAAGCATAGTGTCAGTTAAAAGTGCGACGGGCAGTGAAGGAAATGCCCTTTCGCCCACGTTACATACTCAAATTATTTTTCGCGATGTTCGTACTCAGTACAAATTCATCGAGAGTTTTAGTGAACGTTAAAGTGCGACGGGCGGTTTAGAAAACGCCCCTTCGCCCACGTTATATAGTCGGATTATTTTTCGCGAATTTCATACTTAGAAATTTTCAAGCGACGCAATCATGGAAACGCGTAGCGAGGCTAGAAAGAAGGTTCCTCCTACGGAAGAGGAATTAATTGAATTCCAGAAAGATTTAGCTCGTAGAGAAGCAGCTCTCATTAATCAAACCGCCGCGTTGACTCAACTCAAATTGCAATACGAAACAGAAACGCGTGAGCAGAGAGTAACGTACGAGGATATACGCCGCGAGATAGCAGAAATCCGATCGGCCAGAGATTCTCAATCAATTCCAGCTAGCCCAGTCGTTGCGCCCCGCGAACCCATAATGCACGATTCTTCGAATTTCACCGTTAAACAAGCGGTTGAACTTGTGCCTACCTTTGACGGCACCTCCATAACCGTGCTACAATTCGTTCGCGCGTGCAAGCGAGCCTTGGAAGCTGTTCCAGCCACAGCTGAGCGTACCCTCACTAGATTAGTATGCAATAAGCTTAGAGGACAGGCATACGCCGCGATTGAAGACGTAAATATTAACACAATCTCTGAATTGTGCAACCGCCTGAAAGATGTACTAGGCCCATATAAATTCATCGATCAGTATCGCGGAGAATTAGCTTCGATACACCAGGGACAGTCCGAGCACGTGTTGAATTATATTACGCGAGTAAAGGACCTTAGAACGGCGATCATAGATTCAGGCCGCGGGGTCCCCAATCTAGACGAGATTGATAAATTCACAATTGATTGTTTCATGCGTGGTCTTATCCCAGCGCTTCGAGCCGAGGTCAGGCTCTGTGCGTCACTCGAATTACAGAAAATATTCGATGAAGCAGTAACCGCGTACAAACAGTACGAGCTTGACCGTGTTCGTTATCGCGACGACGGACGCCGCGTTGCATTCTCCGACTCTCGTAATCGCACACCAGAGCGATCAAGCAACTCTTATTATGATAGGAATGCGCCAGAGCAGCGCAACAGATCTTCGGAAAGGAAAGATCAACGACCTTCCTTTTCACCTCGTGAATCCTGGCGAGACAGGAAACCCGATAACAGAGACGCGTATCGCTCTCCTCCTCCGCGACGTCACGAACCGTCGCAATCAAATCAGCGCGAAACGTATAAACGCGAAGATCGCGCTTCCCAGTCCCCAGGTCGCGATCGCTTTCCTACGGAGAATCGGAAGTATTGTAAATATTGTAAGCGCACGGGACATGACATACACGAATGTCGCCGCCGCGAATATTACAGTAGAAATGAGTCGGGAAACGAATCAAGCCTCCCGACAAACGCGACCAAAGGACGGGAGGCATCCCAAGAGAATCGCCAAAAGGCAACACAGCTGGCCGTCATCAGCGACGACCAGCAGTAGATGAAATTCGAGTAGATAGGAGAGATAACCCGGACGGTCAGCAGAATGAACGACCATCCGCGAAATTAGTCTCGGCAATAAATCTCGCGCCGGACTCCCCTATCCCTCGAATAAAAGCAAAATCGTCACTCTTCTCAAAAGAGTGTGAGTTCCTCTTGGACACCGGGTCCGAGGTCAACTTAATCCGAGCGTCTGGTATCAAATCTGACGTTCATCTAAAAACTGACAGCGTCATACACGTCCATGGCGTGACAGAAGGAGAAATTGCGACCCTCGGTTATATCAATGCGGAGCTAGCAGATTCCATTAAAGTCACGCTACACGTTCTGCCTGACAGTTTTCCAATTAATATAGATGGTATCTTAGGCTCCCCCTTCTTCAGAGAGGGAGCAGAGATATCATTTGCGAAGGAATGCGTAGAGTATAAAAACCTACGTATTCCCTTTTCGAATCCTCGGGAATATTCCATCGAAAGCCGTACCGCCGCCTGCATAGCCGTCAACGTAAAGGGCCCAAGCGAAGGGTATGTGCGAAAAGTAGATGTAAAACCCGATGTGTTCTTAGGTGATTGTTTAGTCACCAACCGTAACGGAAAGGCATACCTGCGATGCTTTAACGCATCGTCCGAAGTGGCGTCCTTCTCCCTGCCTACGTTGGAGGTGGAAGAGATCGAGGTTCCCTTTTCGAATATTCAAGCCGAAGTCAATTCGGACTTATTCAATGCTCGTGCGTGCCGCGCGCACGAGACGATCGTTAACGATCAACTCGCGTCTTCTATTAATTCCGGTAACCATTCCGACGATTCCGGTAGCCATCCCGATTCTTTAAATAATTCCGGTAACCATCCCGACGATTCCGGTAGCCATCCCGATTCTTTAAATAATTCCGGTAACCATCCCGACGATTCCGGTAGCCATCCCGATTCTTTAAATAATTCCGGTAACCATCCCGACGATTCCGGTAGCCATCCCGATACTTTAAAGAATTCCGGTAACCATCCCGACGATTTATATTCAAAGTCCTGTGTGGAAAGAAACATCAACGCCTTCGCCTCAGATGAACTTTTAGAATGTTCATATGAGAACAATTTAGAAAACATTTCTATTCCTAAAGTTAAATCAAAAGGAGTTTATGTTTTGCCGCAAACTCCTATCTTCAAATCCTCGCCGGAACAACACCTCTTCCAGCTTCAACGATCAGGTATCCGTGCGACCGAAAACAAAGTCCATGCGTCTGGCAAATACAATTCCGCGAGATTCGCGTCAGCAAGAAAAAGAAATAAAGCCGATACATTATACTCGCCCGAGACAACTAAGTCTGATTATAAGCTTTCGTTATGTATCTTGCGAAACGAATTCAATCTTCCTAGCGTTAACAGAGTCTCCAATATCGTTACGCCAACGATAAACTATCGCAGCGACCCAAGAGCGAAATTTAAAACCTCTGGTCAGCATCACCCCACTCCACAGCAGGAAGACGATATCCCTGCGACGCAACGAGATCTTCAAGGAGAAACCGTCACCCCTGAAGATCATCAGTCTCTCGACAACGCTATAACAGCAACCATGCAGCCGATACAAGCAGCTATCTTGCTCTCTATTGCCACGCAAGCCTCAACACTCATTGGATATGACTGTGGAGGTTCAACCTTGAATATTACCACGTATTCAACTATTGACACTCTTAACTGCGAGCCAGAAGACATCGCACCAGCTGAAAATTTAGAAAGAATTCAGCTCCTGCAGCTAGCTGAATTCTCGCAAGCTCGTGTTTTGCAATGCCATATCGGAATAGACAGAACCATATACTATTGTGGCATGCATTCACATAATTCGGTAGTATCCAATGGTCGACAAGACTATATATTACCGATCTCCAGCGAAACCTGTTCGAGCCTACACACGACGGGGACAATATTCATCACCCCAGCCGCCCAGATCACAGGTATTCAGCCGAACTCGACCTCCTCTCACGGCCTCACGTTAGCAGGAGTTATTCAGAACGATGGTAGCTGCGCTGGAACCACGTATAGTGATCCGTTTGGGACTTGGACCGATGTCGTGGTACAAGCTTTAGTCCGAATCACGATCCGCGACTACATCGCTCCAATCAGATTGTCAACCGGACAGATTCATCTACAAACTGGGCAAACCTGCCCCCTTCAAAAAGGAAGCTGCTTAGACGCACAAGATGGCCATACGTTCTGGGAAACCACGCCGACGGACTCGTGCAAATTCAATAATTATGATGTCTTGTACGAAGGGATAGCCACTAAACTATCCTCCAAGGTGAATCCTTCTCCAACCCTGTATACCGTAGCATCGCAGGACACGACTTTTGCACTCACGGAGACAGGCAGATCGTCAGTTTGCGGATATGTCATAATCCGAACGGAACACCCCAAGCTGTTCATTCTGGAAGTTGGAAGTTCAGGAAAATTCAAGGAGAAAACACACACCTTGGTCAACAATCTGGACATCTTCACGTATGTCAACAGCAAATTTGTTTACGTGGAGAAGCACCTCCGGAAACAATTTTCTCAACTCTACAAAGATGTAATCCGTCAGAAGTGTGAGCTAGAGCGTCAGATTCTCCAGAACGCCCTCACATTATTACATTCAGCACCCGAAGAAGTTGCCACTGCCATCATGAAGGATGTCGGATTTATCGCAGTTCCAGCAGGAGAGGTAGTGCACATAATAAAGTGCATACCAGTCACGGTCCAAGTGAGGAAAACCGAACGGTGTTATGATGAGCTACCCATCACGTATCGGAACACATCAAAATTCCTGAAGCCAAGGGACCACATCATTTCAAATACGGGGACAGAAAAGCCATGCAATGAGCTACTTCCCCCATATTATAGACTGCACGGAACATGGTATCGCCTAACACCGTCATTGATGGAGGCCATCACTCCTTCGGAGCTTCACCCCCTCGCCAAGTCAACCTGGAAATACATAGATCCGAAGAACTTGGCAACGGGAGGCATTTATTCACAAGACGACCTGGACAAACTACAGGATCATATAATGTTTCCTGTAGAGAAGGTAGCAGTCATAAATTCAATCGCACAGGGTGCGACGGGAAGACAGTTTGCAGCAGGAAACATCAATATGTTCAACCTGCTCGATGAAAACTCCCTACAGCAGATAGCGGAGTCTACAGCACAGAAATTATGGTCCGGATTCACTACATTCGGATCAATAAGTGCTGGAATAATCGGAGTGTATGTAGCGATCCGCACGATCAAAACAATCATCAGTACGATCGTTAACGGCATCGCATTACACTCACTATACGGCTGGAGCCTGCATCTCGTTGTCGCCATCTGGAGTTCACTGACCCGGTTCTTTATATTCATGAAGCAGAGGGACAACAAGACTTCAGCGGCCATCGAGGACAAAGATAGTGATAGTGCCAGTGTCGGAGAATTCCGAACCCGTCCTCCCTTGACGAAACGAACGTTAATTTGCGATTCCCTTGACCCAGCGTTGCGAGACAGGGATGACATTTCAGTGCATCCTGTCTACCGCCACCCAGAGGCAGAGATTCCACTGCGTGAAATCTCTTCTCTAAGGGGGGAGGTGTGACGTCGGTCGCACCTCCGACGTTAGCTTTAAGACTACATGTAAAATTAGATACATAAGAGCGAGCGTTCCCCTTTAAAGATTCCAAAACTCCTAAAAATCCTTCATAACAATGAATCCTTAACACCACGTACATCTGATCGAAATCCATCAACATAACCTAAAATCCAAAATCTGTCAAAATCCTAAAATAGCCAAAAATGGCCCAAACTCGAAGATTGAAATATCATTGGACTCGTGAGCGAAAATCATGAAACTAACCTAAAAATTTGTAGGTTATGTTCTCAATTCGCGTTTGTTTAGACTTTACCAAAATTTCGATTTTTGGTAATTTTCAAAAGTACTTAGAATATTTTCAAACATATGATCGGTCGACAAATGATGTCAACTAATCATATGACATATAAATTTACATCGAAACGCCTTGCAAGAGCAAGCGCTCGAAAATATTCTAAGTCCCAATTTATTTAAATAAATAAATAGGTACGCCAATGGTTACCACTTAATTTTCGAGTCCTGCACCACTGGGAACGAAAACTGCTGACTCTAGTGCGGCGGCCATCGCGCTGTTTACGACGAAGACCGGCACAAAGAGGACACGGTCCCCTTTTGCGAAGTCAGCATTTTTCGGACGAACGTTGTTCGTCGACGAACGTTCGATTTTCCTCAGTCCTCTCCGGGGACCCGAGTGGGTCAGTCGAGTTTTCGTCAATCTTCCAAGTCCAGACTATTTAGACATAGTCTTTCCAAATCCAGATTGTTTAGACACAATCTTCCCAAATCCATACTGTTTAGACACAGTCCCTAATACCATTCAGTAATATCGTATTCTTATTCGTTTAATTCAAATATTACTTCGTTTATTCAATTAAACATTTTTATTGCGTTTCATATTTCGTACTTAGTACGTATTTCGATTTCGTTAATAATAAGCATCTTTACCGTTGTATTCTTTTACGTTTATAATATACTTTGTTTTACCAGAGTCAATCTAAATCCCAATTATTATTTCCTTGCTCCTAACTTCGTAGTTTGAAGTGACACGTTGTTAGTTAGAGATAGAGTTCTCACTGGAAAGTTCGCGAATAGTATTCCTTATTCAATTTCCTGTTACGTGTTCGCGTACGTGCGTGATAGTGATAGACTTGCTCGCATAGCAAGCTCCGCAGCATCCACGTCCGTTTTCTCGAATCAAAATATCGTCAACCACGCGGACGATATTCGCGAGATAAATTCACGGGATCGCACAGCGTCCACGCCCGTTTTCGCTAGTTAAAATATCGTCAATCACGCGGACGATATTCGTGAGTTAGATTCACGGTATCGTACAGCGTCCACGCCCGTTTCCTCAACGAGCGCATCCGTCTACAATACCGTAGCAGCCGGCTGTCAATCATTGGAGGTCGTTCCTGTCAAATATTGACGTGACAGAGTTTGGCGCAGTCGTCAATCCTTGAAGGTCGTTTCCAGCCATTTGGATCAACGCCTGTCGAGCAGAGGGGACCGAATTCAAGGTCATCAGCGCAACCGTAGCCGTTCATCCGTTGCGAATTCATTTCTCGTGTCAATCGACAAACAAGCGAAGCGTAAAAGTAAGTGGAACATATTATCGCGTATGTTTCAGGGTCGCGTGCATCTTTCATCTGTGTAAGACTGCATGCAGGTGTCGGCATCGGGTCCTAGTCTGTTGATAAAAAGACCAACACTTTTATTAAATGTCAGTCAGTGGAAGAGTAGAGTAGCCGGGCCGCGGTATTCTCTTCTCTTGCTCTTATAGCCCCGCCAGGACGTGACAGCGTTAATACAACATTGCGGTGAGTCGTATAATATCTTGTATAATTGTTGAATCCTGTAAACTCACCGTTCTCGTTGCATCCTCTCGCGCGCGATTCTTGTCGGGACACTCCTTGTAACCGCGTCGGACGTTCTTTTCTTGACTGCATCATAGCAATATCGGTTGTCCTAGTGCATATGACAGCCCGCGGCTGTCTCGGCACGAAAGGCCACTCCTCATTTTAATCTTCATATCTCAACCGTCCGTCTGTCACTGTTCTCTTTTCTCTCTCCTGGTACCTGTAACAAAAACACAGTGACGGACGTGACAAATTTGGCGCAGTCGGTAGGACGTCGAAGTGGTCGCCGATATTTGCATTTATAAGCCCCGACGCGTGTCAGTGCGAAGTTCACATTTCTTAAATCCCATTTATATCTTTCAAAATGTCTCGCCCAATCACGCGATCTCAAAAGGATCTCCGAGCAGATCCTAACGCAGACCTTCCTCCAATGACCGAGGAAGAGCTGCTCCTTTATGCGCAAGACCTCGCCCGTAGAGAGCAATATCTCAAAGAGGAAACTGATTTTATTGCCAAATTGCGTCTCAAATATGAAGAAGACGCACAAAACCAAAAGAATATGCTCGACGAAATACGAAAAGAGCTTCATAACATCCAAATCACGAGTCAAACCCTACGTCAACAATCGCCTACACCAGGCCCTAGTAACGTCTCTAATATGCGGGAACCTTCACCGCCAGAGCCACGCGAAATCCCACAGTATGAACCTACTGGTAATTTCGCTCTAAAACAAGCCGCCGAGCTTGTCCCTAGATTCGACGGAACTTCGTCTTCCGTCCTACAATTCATACGCGCATGCAAACGCGCGCGTGACACCGTACCGGCCACTGCAGAGCGTGCCCTCACAAAATTGCTCTGCAATAAACTCCACGATCGTGCTTATGCCGCTATAGAAGGCCAGCACATATTCACAATTTCTGCACTATGCGAGAAATTACGAACAGTACTGGGCCCATACAAATTCGTTGACCAGTACCGTGGCGATCTCGCGAGTGTACTCCAAGCTCCAAACGAGCACATCCTAGACTTCATCAATCGCGTTAAAGACCTTCGAACCGCGATTCAAGATGCCACAGATATTGGCCTTGATTACGAAGAACTAGATCGCTTCGTAGTAGATTGTTTTCTACGAGGTCTCCTTCCTCAGCTGCGTGCCGAAGTGCTTCATTGCCCTTCGCGAAATCCTGCCACTGTTTTCGAAGCAGCCATCTCTGCTTACAGGCAGTATGAGTCAGACCAGACTCGTCGACGAGAACTGATCCGCGAAGAAAAACGAGTCAGCTTCTCTGATAACCGGCCGTATCGCCAGCGTTCCACGTACGAGTCCGCTCGTGACATTCCAGAGCGAACTCAAGAACGCCGCGATAACAGACCGGACTCGTCTCAGCAGTCCTCGAGAAACTCAAACCGGGACTCTTATCGCTCCCCGACGCCGCAACGGCGATGGGAAAATAATCCTCGCGACCAAAACACGTACCGCGATGGTCGCACAGATCGCCCCTCAAGCCCTAACATATTTTGCAACTATTGCAAAGTCCCCGGGCACGATATTCACGAGTGCCGTAAGCGCGCTTTTAATAATAATAGGAGGTCGGGAAACGAGTCCGGCCTCCCGACCGAAGCCAACCCAAGGCGGGAGGCCGCATCTTCAACTCAAACTACAGCCCGCACCCAAACAGCTATCCGGACGAACGACCAGTCCGACGATTCGTCTCAGCAGTAAATCTTGCTGCAGACTCACCAATCCCGCGCGTAAAAATCTCCGCCCCCCAATTACAAAAGAAGTGTGAATTTTTGTTGGACACGGGTTCGGAGATCAATTTAATTCGTGCGTCAAGTCTAGAACCAAATCTACCTATAGATCATACGAACACTATAGAAGTCCAAGGAATAACCGAGGGATCCATTCCAACTCTCGGTCAAATTAAAATACACTTACAGGGTCAAAACCCTATCGAATTTCATGTCTTGGAAGAAAACTTCCCAATTAACATCGACGGAATCCTCGGTTCTCCCTTCTTCAGAACAGGAGCCGAGATCTCCTTTGCGAATGAATACATTACGATAGGAAACATTCGGGTTCCCTTCTCGAACCCTTGCGCGCCCACGGCTGAGCCTCGCGATAAATTGGCAGCAGAGGTTATTTCAATGCCTTCGTCTATGACCAACGATCTCGTTAAAACTCTAGCCGCCAAGCGTGAGGAACATTCGGCAAGGAACGTTCGAGTGTCTTCCTCAAATCCTCGTGCACCCGCGGTCAGACCTTGCAGAGCCCCGGTGACGGAGGTTATTTCAATGCCTCCTCGGGATTCAATCGAGTACTCCCTAGAGAAAAACGCCGTGAAAAGCCGGCCGGAATCGAAGGAGACTCGAGAGATATCGGAGTACACTGCGAGAAGTCGGATCGTGGAGCGTGAGGATCGAGTCCGAACAAAGACTCCTCCGAAATCCGAAGAATTCGTCCTCGAACCTCGTACCGTTGCGTGCATAGCGGTCGACGTCGAAGGACCTAAACAGGGATATATCCGCCGTGTTAACGTAGCGCCGGATGTATTCCTGGGTGACTGCGTCGTCACCAATCGTAAAGGCAAAGCGAGCCTCCGGTGTTTTAACACCTCGTCGGAAAGAGTTTCATTTCGATTGCCCCCATTGGAGATGGAAGAAATCGAGTCGTACTCTTCCGACCTTTCTAATTCCGGGTACTATCCCGACGCATTCGGTAACCATCCCGACCTTTCTAATTCCGGGTACTATCCCGACGCATTCGGTAACCATCCCGACCTTACTAATTCCGGGAACCATCCCGACGCATTCGGTAACCATCCCGACCTTTCTACTTCCGGGAACTATCCCGACGCATTCGGTAACCATCCCGACCTTTCTAATTCCGGGTACTATCCCGACGCATTCGGTAACCATCCCGACCTTTCTAATTCCGGGAACTATCCCGACGTATTCGGTAACCATCCCGACCTTTCTAATTCCGGGTATCATCCCGACGCATTCGGTAACCATCCCGACCTTACTAACTCCGGTAACCAGCCCGATTCTTATACTAACTCCGGTAACCAGCCCGATTCTTATTCTAACTCCGGTAACCAGCCCGATCTTTATACTAACTCCGGTAACCAGCCCGACTTTTATACTAACTCCGGTAACCAGCCCGATCAATTCCAAGACCAACTCCATTCCTACGACAATCAAAGATCTTCAAGACCCATATGTAAGCAGGTCTGTTCTATATTGCACAATAAACCCAGTGACAGTTCTAAACCAGAGAAGGATATCAAAGCCTCCAAAGTAAAAGAACTTCATAACTTACTTCGAAATCATATCTTTGATGATCCACAGAAACTCGATTCCTTTCAACTTCCATCTGCACGTTGCCATGCGAAGCGAAACGAATACGATAAAATTAATCTCTGCGCTACAGCGAAATACGCGTCAGCAAGAAAGAAATATAAATCCGAGTACCCTCGCGATAACAGATACCCCTACCAGATTAAACGAGCGAAATACGAAACCTCTGGTCAGCAAAATCTCCTTCGACCACCGGAAGATATAGAACAAGTATTCCTACTCAAAGAACCCTGCAAGGGCAAATTCGATGCGCAATATACGGGTCCTCACGAAATTTGCGACATCCTAGACTCAAACAATGTAAAAATCAAAGTAGGGAACCATTTTAAGATTGTACATGCAAACAAACTCAAGCGTGCGCCGAATAATCCAACGCAAAACCCGCGTCAGCGAAACGTGACACTCATCTGGACGCAGATAAGAAAAGACAAAAGTGCAAGTGAAAGTGTTAGTGAACAAAGTGATTCCCCACCCGCCCTAAACCCCGAGAAAAGACAGTCGAAAAATGAACATTGCGAATACGACTTGTCGGACATTACAAAACCAGCCCCAGCCCCACGTGCCGACACCGACAACATTTCAGTGCGACCAGTGTTTCGTACAAATACTCGCCGAGAACTGTGCTCCCTGCACGGAGTACCTCCGGACGATGCGTCGCATGAATGAGTGTGTGATCGAGTGTTGAGCGAGAAATTTCTTCCTTGTAAGAAATTTCTTTTCCGCGTTGGGAGGTGTTACGTCGTCCGATGTACGACGTTGGCCTTGTACACACACTATGTATACAAGGTCTGATCTACATAAGATCCACACACCGTCCCCTAGACATAAGAGCATAGTATTAAGATCTCATTATTCTATTGTTCTAATCCTTATCTCCGTCTCTACCCATCACCATAACTTCACCTTGATCAACACCTTACCTCAGTTTCAACCCATCACCACGACACATAATGCAATAAAGTATTGCATCACTCTGGAAGCATCTAGAAGCTTCTAGAAACGTCGAGAAGTCCAAAGACTGCTGCATCAGCAGTCCCACGCTCGTAGAGGGCAATAGGACAGCCACGAGACTGCAGCGTCAGCAGAAATGCACGTGCAGTCCCCGGGAGCAAAGACGCTGCTGCGTCAGCGGTTCTCCCACTCCGACGACTGAAGAACAAAGAGACTGCAGCGTCAGCTATCCCCACTCCGAACGAAGGAGGCAAGACAGAGCAGGCGCTTGCATCAGTCCGCCTCCAGACAGCGACTCGAACGGTCCGCTCCAAGCGAGCGACTCGCACGGACGTGCCAGTCCGGCTTCTTCCGACTTCAAGAGCAGACGTGTTCAGTCTAGCTCCGCGAAAGTGAAGTGTGTCGATCCTTCACTCCTAATTCCAATTCCAATTCCAACTCTAACTCAACTCAACTCAAGTCCTAATTCTCATACGTTATTCCTATAACATATTACAATATCCATTATTCATTAATCCAATTACTACTCCTATTATAATATTACTTACATATTGTATACCAGTGTACTTACCAGTTCTTACTCAATATATCATTATTATACCAGTGCTTCGATCTTGTTATTCTTGTGTTAGTTCAACACCATCTTCCAATTCAGTTCTTGCATCGAATATATTAAACTCGTGACATATCCGGACTTGGTCTAAAGTGCGCAGTGGAAACGCTGAGCCGCCAATAAGGAATTTGAAGCGAGTCATAGAGAAGTTCTCGTGCCACGTCTAGAATTGGTCTAAAGAGCGCAGTGGAAACGCTGAGCCGCCACTATAGACGTGAAGCGAGTTAACTACCTAAAAGGTTAACAACAAATGGAAGTTCATTTTCATTATCTTATTAATATTCCGTCATTACTATTCCTTACCCATGCGACGCCCACGTCGAGCGGGACGCAAGTATCAACTTGCTAAATTGAGACGCGCGTTGAGAAATAAAGCGGTGCTCGATCAAATCATTGCCACTACCGAGTGGACAGAACTTCTGGGAACCACCGAGCACATTCCGTGTGACGCGTCCGATTACGTTTCTGTACACGGTTGCCCTTGCAGCCTTCCTAAAGAGGTCAACCACGCGGACCTCTCGCGAGCTCCGACGCCAGTTCTGCATCCGGTCGATTGTCCAGAGGTGATCGACATAGCCGACGACGACGACAGCCGAGACACGATCATCGTTCCCAGGGTCCGTTGCCGAATCATCCGTGACGTTCCTCTGCCAGCTCATCAACGTGTCGTCTTGCGGCCAGCATCCAAGGCCACTAACGTCGTCCCGAACCGAGCAGCAGCAACTTTGCCAGATCTTCCCCACCTCGAGGACATCTGTATAGAAGATCCGATGTACGACACCTACTGTCAGTACCGCCAGTTCCTGCTGCAACAATATTATTAGGCGTTAATACAACATTGCGGTGAGTCGTATAATATCTTGTATAATTGTTGAATCCTGTAAACTCACCGTTCTCGTTGCATCCTCTCGCGCGCGATTCTTGTCGGGACACTCCTTGTAACCGCGTCGGACGTTCTTTTCTTGACTGCATCATAGCAATATCGGTTGTCCTAGTGCATATGACAGCCCGCGGCTGTCTCGGCACGAAAGGCCACTCCTCATTTTAATCTTCATATCTCAACCGTCCGTCTGTCACTGTTCTCTTTTCTCTCTCCTGGTACCTGTAACAAAAACACAGTGACGGACGTGACACGAGGAAGAGTTACTCCTTTATGCGCAAGACCTCGCCCGTAGAGAGCAATATCTCAAAGAGGAAACTGATTTTATTGCCAAATTGCGTCTCAAATATGAAGAAGACGCACAAAACCAAAAGAATATGCTCGACGAAATACGAAAAGAGCTTCGCAACATCCAAATCACGAGTCAAACCCTACGTCAACAATCGCCTACACCAGGCCCTAGTAACGTCTCTAATATGCGGGAACCTTCACCGCCAGAGCCACGCGAAATCCCACAGTATGAACCTACTGGCAATTTCGCTCTAAAACAAGCCGCCGAGCTTGTCCCTAGATTCGACGGAACTTCGTCTTCCGTCCTACAATTCATACGTGCATGCAAACGCGCGCGTGACACCGTACCGGCCACTGCAGAGCGTGCCCTCACGAAATTGCTCTGCAATAAACTCCACGATCGTGCTTATGCCGCTATAGAAGGCGAGCACATATCCACAATTTCTGCACTATGCGAAAAGTTACGTACAGTACTGGGCCCATACAAATTCGTGGACCAGTACCGTGGCGATCTCGCGAGTGTACTCCAAGCTCCAAACGAGCACATCTTAGACTTCATCAATCGCGTTAAAGACCTTCGAACCGCGATTCAAGATGCCACAGATATTGGCCTTGATTACGAAGAACTAGATCGCTTCGTAGTAGATTGTTTTCTACGAGGTCTCCTTCCCCAGCTGCGTGCCGAAGTGCTTCATTGCCCTTCGCGAAATCCTGCCACTGTTTTCGAAGCAGCCATCTCTGCTTACAGGCAGTATGAGTCAGACCAGACTCGTCGACGAGAACTGATCCGCGAAGAAAAACGAGTCAGCTTCTCTGATAACCGGCCGTATCGCCAGCGTTCCACGTACGAGTCCGCTCGTGACATTCCAGAGCGAACTCAAGAACGCCGCGATAACAGACCGGACTCGTCTCAGCAGTCCTCGAGAAACTTAAACCGGGACTCTTATCGCTCCCCGACGCCGCAACGGCGATGGGAAAATAATCCTCGCGACCAAAACACGTACCGCGATGGTCGCACAGATCGCCCTTCAAGCTCTAACAAATTTTGCAACTACTGCATAGTCCCCGGGCACGATATTCACGAGTGCCGTAAGCGCGCTTTTAATAATAATAGGAGGTCGGGAAACGAGTCCGGCCTCCCGACCGAAGCCAACCCAAGGCGGGAGGCCGCATCTTCAACCCAAACTACAGCCCGCACCCAAACAACTATCCGGACGAACGACCAGTCCGACGATTCGTCTCAGCAGTAAATCTTGCTGCAGACTCACCAATTCCGCGCGTAAAAATCTCCGCCCCTCAATTACAAAAGAAGTGTGAATTTTTGCTAGACACGGGTTCGGAGATCAATTTAATTCGTGCGTCAAGTCTAGAACCAAATCTACCTATAGATCATACAAACACTATAGAAGTCCAAGGAATAACCGAGGGATCCATTCCAACTCTCGGTCAAATTAAAATACACTTACAGGGTCAAAACCCTATCGAATTTCATGTCTTGGAAGAAAACTTCCCAATTAACATCGACGGAATCCTCGGTTCTCCCTTCTTCAGAAGAGGAGCCGAGATCTCCTTTGCGAATGAATACATAACGATAGGAAACATTCGGGTTCCCTTCTCGAACCCTTGCGCGCCCACGGCTGAGCCTCGCGATGAATTGGCAGCAGAGGTTATTTCAATGCCTTCGTCTATGACCAACGATCTCGTTAAAACTCTAGCCGCCAAGCGTGAGGAACATTCGGCAAGGAACGTTCGAGTGTCATCCTCAAATCCTCGTGCACCCGCGGTCAGACCTTGCAGAGCTCCGGTGACGGAGGTTATTTCAATGCCTCCTCGGGATTCGATCGAGTACTCCCTAGAGAAAAACGCCGTGAAAAGCCGGCCGGAATCGAAGGAGACTCGAGAGATATCGGAGTACACTGCGGGAAGTCGGGTCGTGGAGCGTGAGGATCGAGTCCGAACAAAGACTCCTCCGAAATCCGAAGAATTCGTCCTCGAACCTCGTACCGTTGCGTGCATAGCGGTCGACGTCGAAGGACCCAAACAGGGATATATCCGCCGTGTTAATGTAGCGCCGGATGTATTCCTGGGTGACTGCGTCGTCACCAATCGTAAAGGCAAAGCGAGCCTCCGGTGTTTTAACACCTCGTCGGAAAGAGTTTCATTTCGATTGCCCCCATTGGAGATGGAAGAAATCGAGTCGTACTCTCCCGACCTTTCTAATTCCGGGAACCATCCCGACGTATTCGGTAACCATCCCGACCTTTCTAATTCCGGGTATCATCCCGACGTATTCGGTAACCATCCCGACCATTCTAATTCCGGGTATCATCCCGACGCATTCGGTAACCATCCCGACCTATCCAATTCCGGGTATCATCCCGACGTATTCGGTAACCATCCCGACCTTTCTAATTCCGGGTATCATCCCGACGTATTCGGTAACCATCCCGACCTTTCTAATTCCGGGTATCATCCCGACGCATTCGGTAACCATCCCGACCTTACTAACTCCGGTAACCAGCCCGATTCTTATACTAACTCCGGTAACCAGCCCGATCCTTATACTAACTCCGGTAACCAGCCCGATTCTCATACTAACTCCGGTAACCAGCCCGATTCTTATTCTAACTCCGGTAACCAGCCCGATCTTTATACTAACTCCGGTAACCAGCCCGACTTTTATACTAACTCCGGTAACCAGCCCGATCAATTCCAAGACCAACTCCATTCCTACGACAATCAAAGATCTTCAAGACCCATATGTAAGCAGGTCTGTTCTATATTGCACAATAAACCCAGTGACAGTTCTAAACCAGAGAAGGATATCAAAGCCTCCAAAGTAAAAGAACTTCATAACTTACTTCGAAATCATATCTTTGATGATCCACAGAAACTCGATTCCTTTCAACTTCCATCTGCACGTTGCCATGCGAAGCGAAACGAATACGATAAAATTAATCTCTGCGCTACAGCGAAATACGCGTCAGGAAGAAAGAAATATAAATCCGAGTACCCTCGCGATAAAGGATACCCCTATGGGAATAAGCGAGCGAAATTCGAAGCCCAGCATCGGCAAAATCTCCTTCGACCACCGGAAGATATAGAACAAGTATTCCTACTCAAAGAACCCCGCAAAGGCAAATTCGATGCGCAATATACGGGTCCTCACGTAATTTGCGACATCCTAGACTCAAACAATGTGAAAATTAAAGTAGGGAACCATTTTAAGATTGTACATGCAAACAAACTCAAGCGTGCGCCGAATAATCCAACGCAAACCCCGCGTCAGCGAAACGTGACACTCATCTGGACGCAGATAAGAAAAGACAAAAGTGAAAGTGTTAGTGAACAAAGTGATTCCCCACCCACCCTAAACCCCGAGAAAAGACAGTCGAAAAATGAACATTGCGAATACGACTTGTCGGACATTACAAAACCAGCCCCAGCCCCACGTGCCGACACCGACAACATTTCAGTGCGACCAGTGTTTCGTACAAATATAGGAAATACTCGCCGAGAACTGTGCTCCCTGCGCGGAGTACCCCCGGACGATGCATCGCATGAATGAGTGTGTGGTCGAGTGTTGAGCGAGAAATTTCTTCCTTGTAAGAAATTTCTTTTCCGCGTTGGGAGGTGTTACGTCGTCCGATGTACGACGTTGGCCTTGTACACACACTATGTATACAAGGTCTGATCTACATAAGATCCATACACCGTCCCCTAGACATAAGAACATAATATTAAGATCTCATATATTCTATTGTTCTAATCCTTATCTCCGTCTCTACCCATCACCATAACTTCACCTCGATCAACACCTTACCTCAGTTTCAACCCATCACCACGACACATAATGCAATAAAGTATTGCATCACTCTGGAAGCATCTAGAAGCTTCTAGAAACGTCGAGAAGTCCAAAGACTGCTGCATCAGCAGTCCCACGCTCGTAGAGGGCAATAGGACAGCCACGAGACTGCAGCGTCAGCAGAAATGCACGTGCAGTCCCCGGGAGCGAAGACGCTGCTGCGTCAGCGGTTCTCCCACTCCGACGACTGAAGAACAAAGAGACTGCAGCGTCAGCTATCCCCACTCCGAACGAAGGAGGCAAGGCAGAGCGGACGCTTGCATCAGTCCGCCTTCAGCCAGCGACTCGCACAGACGTGCCTACCTGGCCTCAGCCGCCAGTCCGGCTTCTTCCGACTTCAAGAGCAGACGTGTTCAGTCTAGCTCCGCGAAAGTGAAGTGTGTCGATCCTTCACTCCTAATTCCAATTCCAATTCCAACTCTAACTCAACTCAACTCAAGTCCTAATTCTCATACATTAATCCTATAACATATTACAATATCCATTATTCATTAATCCAATTACTACTCCTATTATAATACTACTTACATATTGTATACCAGTGTACTTACCAGTTCTTATTTAATATATCGTTGTTATACCAGTGCTTCGATCTTGTTATTCTTGTGTTAGTTCAACACCATCTTCCAATTCAGTTCTTGCATCGAATATATTAAACTCGTGACATATCCGGACTTGGTCTAAAGTGCGCAGTGGAAACGCTGAGCCGCCAATAAGGAATTTGAAGCGAGTCATAGAGAAGTTCTCGTGCCACGTCTAGAATTGGTCTAAAGTGCGCAGTGGAAACGCTGAGCCGCCACTATAGACGTGAAGCGAGTTAACTACCAAAAAGGTTAATAACAAGTGGAAGTTCATTTTCATTATATTATTAATATTCCATCATTACTATTCCTTACCCATGCGACGCCCACGTCGAGCGGGACGCAAGTATCAACTTGCTAAATTGAGACGCGCGTTGAGAAATAAAGCGGTGCTCGATCAAATCATTGCCACTACCGAGTGGACAGAACTTCTGGGAACCACCGAGCACATTCCGTGTGACGCGTCCGATTACGTTTCTGTATACGGTTGCCCTTGCAACCCTCCTAAAGAGGTCAACCACGCGGACCTCTCGCGAGCTCCGACGCCAGTTCTACATCCGGTCGATTGTCCAGAGGTGATCGACATAGCCGACGACGACGACAGCCGAGACACGATCATCGTTCCCAGGGTCCGTTGCCGAATCATCCGTGACGTTCCTCTGCCAGCTCATCAACGTGTCGTCTTGCGGCCAGCATCCAAGGCCACTAACGTCGTCCCGAACCGAGCAGCAGCAACTTTGCCAGATCTTCCCCACCTCGAGGACATCTGTATAGAAGATCCGATGTACGACACCTACTGTCAGTACCGCCAGTTCCTGCTGCAACAATATTATTAGGCGTTAATACAACATTGCGGTGAGTCGTATAATAACTTGTATAATTGCTGAATCCTGTAAACTCACCGTTCTCGTTGCATTATCTCGCGCGTGATTCTTGTCGGGACACTTCTTGTAACCGCGTCGGACGTTCTTTTCTTGACTGCATCCATAGCAATATCGGTTGTCCTAGTGCATATGACAGCCCGCGGCTTTCTCGGCACGAAAGACCACTCCTCATTTTAATCATAATATCTCAACCGTCCGTCTGTCACTGTTCTCTTTTCTCTCTCCTGGTACCTGTAACAAAAACACAGTGACGGACGTGACAAATTTGGCGCAGTCGGTAGGACATCGAAGTGGTCGCCGATATTTGCATTAACAAGCCCCGACGCGTGTCAGTACGAAGTTCACATTTCTTAAATCCCATTTATATCTTTCAAAATGTCTCGCCCAATCACGCGATCTCAAAAGGATCTCCGAGCAGATCCTAACGCAGACCTTCCTCCAATGACCGAGTGTTACGTCGTCCGATGTACGACGTTGGCCTTGTACACACACTATGTATACAAGGTCTGATCTACATAAGATCCACACACCGTCCCCTAGACATAAGAGCATAGTATTAAGATCTCATTATTCTATTGTTCTAATCCTTATCTCCGTCTCTACCCATCACCATAACTTCACCTTGATCAACACCTTACCTCAGTTTCAACCCATCACCACGACACATAATGCAATAAAGTATTGCATCACTCTGGAAGCATCTAGAAGCTTCTAGAAACGTCGAGAAGTCCAAAGACTGCTGCATCAGCAGTCCCACGCTCGTAGAGGGCAATAGGACAGCCACGAGACTGCAGCGTCTGCAGAAATGCACGTGCAGTCCCCGGGAGCAAAGACGCTGCTGCGTCAGCGGTTCTCCCACTCCGACGACTGAAGAACAAAGAGACTGCAGCGTCAGCTATCCCCACTCCGAACGAAGGAGGCAAGACAGAGCAGGCGCTTGCATCAGTCCGCCTCCAGACAGCGACTCGAACGGTCCGCTCCAAGCGAGCGACTCGCACGGACGTGCCAGTCCGGCTTCTTCCGACTTCAAGAGCAGACGTGTTCAGTCTAGCTCCGCGAAAGTGAAGTGTGTCGATCCTTCACTCCTAATTCCAATTCCAATTCCAACTCTAACTCAACTCAACTCAAGTCCTAATTCTCATACGTTATTCCTATAACATATTACAATATCCATTATTCATTAATCCAATTACTACTCCTATTATAATATTACTTACATATTGTATACCAGTGTACTTACCAGTTCTTACTCAATATATCATTATTATACCAGTGCTTCGATCTTGTTATTCTTGTGTTAGTTCAACACCATCTTCCAATTCAGTTCTTGCATCGAATATATTAAACTCGTGACATATCCGGACTTGGTCTAAAGTGCGCAGTGGAAACGCTGAGCCGCCAATAAGGAATTTGAAGCGAGTCATAGAGAAGTTCTCGTGCCACGTCTAGAATTGGTCTAAAGAGCGCAGTGGAAACGCTGAGCCGCCACTATAGACGTGAAGCGAGTTAACTACCTAAAAGGTTAACAACAAATGGAAGTTCATTTTCATTATCTTATTAATATTCCGTCATTACTATTCCTTACCCATGCGACGCCCACGTCGAGCGGGACGCAAGTATCAACTTGCTAAATTGAGACGCGCGTTGAGAAATAAAGCGGTGCTCGATCAAATCATTGCCACTACCGAGTGGACAGAACTTCTGGGAACCACCGAGCACATTCCGTGTGACGCGTCCGATTACGTTTCTGTACACGGTTGCCCTTGCAGCCTTCCTAAAGAGGTCAACCACGCGGACCTCTCGCGAGCTCCGACGCCAGTTCTGCATCCGGTCGATTGTCCAGAGGTGATCGACATAGCCGACGACGACGACAGCCGAGACACGATCATCGTTCCCAGGGTCCGTTGCCGAATCATCCGTGACGTTCCTCTGCCAGCTCATCAACGTGTCGTCTTGCGGCCAGCATCCAAGGCCACTAACGTCGTCCCGAACCGAGCAGCAGCAACTTTGCCAGATCTTCCCCACCTCGAGGACATCTGTATAGAAGATCCGATGTACGACACCTACTGTCAGTACCGCCAGTTCCTGCTGCAACAATATTATTAGGCGTTAATACAACATTGCGGTGAGTCGTATAATATCTTGTATAATTGTTGAATCCTGTAAACTCACCGTTCTCGTTGCATCCTCTCGCGCGCGATTCTTGTCGGGACACTCCTTGTAACCGCGTCGGACGTTCTTTTCTTGACTGCATCATAGCAATATCGGTTGTCCTAGTGCATATGACAGCCCGCGGCTGTCTCGGCACGAAAGGCCACTCCTCATTTTAATCTTCATATCTCAACCGTCCGTCTGTCACTGTTCTCTTTTCTCTCTCCTGGTACCTGTAACAAAAACACAGTGACGGACGTGACAAATTTGGCGCAGTCGGTAGGACGTCGAAGTGGTCGCCGATATTTGCATTTATAAGCCCCGACGCGTGTCAGTGCGAAGTTCACATTTCTTAAATCCCATTTATATCTTTCAAAATGTCTCGCCCAATCACGCGATCTCAAAAGGATCTCCGAGCAGATCCTAACGCAGACCTTCCTCCAATGACCGAGGAAGAGCTGCTCCTTTATGCGCAAGACCTCGCCCGTAGAGAGCAATATCTCAAAGAGGAAACTGATTTTATTGCCAAATTGCGTCTCAAATATGAAGAAGACGCACTGTCACGTCCGTCACTGTGTTTTTGTTACAGGTACCAGGAGAGAGAAAAGAGAACAGTGACAGACGGACGGTTGAGATATTATGATTAAAATGAGGAGTGGTCTTTCGTGCCGAGACAGCCGCGGGCTGTCATATGCACTAGGACAACCGATATTGCTATGGATGCAGTCAAGAAAAGAACGTCCGACGCGGTTACAAGGAGTGTCCCGACAAGAATCGCGCGCGAGAGGATGCAACGAGAACGGTGAGTTTACAGGATTCAACAATTATACAAGATATTATACGACTCACCGCAATGTTGTATTAACGCCTAATAATATTGTTGCAGCAGGAACTGGCGGTACTGACAGTAGGTGTCGTACATCGGATCTTCTATACAGATGTCCTCGAGGTGGGGAAGATCTGGCAGAGCTGCTGCTCGGTTCGGGACGACGTTAGTGGCCTTGGATGCTGGCCGCAAGACGACACGTTGATGAGTTGGCAGAGGGACGTTACGGATGATTCGGCAACGGACCCTGGGAACGATGATCGTGTCTCGGCTGTCGTCGTCGTCGGCTATGTTGATCACCTCTGGACAATCGACCGGATGTAGAACTGGCGTCGGAGCTCGCGAGAGGTCCGCGTGGTTGACCTCTTTAGGAGGGTTGCAAGGGCAACCGTATACAGAAACGTAATCGGACGCGTCACACGGAATGTGCTCGGTGGTTCCCAGAAGTTCGGTCCACTCGGCAGTGGCAATGATTTGATCGAGCACCGCTTTATTTCTCAACGCGCGTCTCAATTTAGCAAGTTGATACTTGCGTCCCGCTCGACGTGGGCGTCGCATGGGTAAGGAATAGTAATGATGGAATATTAATAATATAATGAAAATGAACTTCCACTTGTTATTAACCTTTTTGGTAGTTAACTCGCTTCACGTCTATAGTGGCGGCTCAGCGTTTCCACTGCGCACTTTAGACCAATTCTAGACGTGGCACGAGAACTTCTCTATGACTCGCTTCAAATTCCTTATTGGCGGCTCAGCGTTTCCACTGCGCACTTTAGACCAAGTCCGGATATGTCACGAGTTTAATATATTCGATGCAAGAACTGAATTGGAAGATGGTGTTGAACTAACACAAGAATAACAAGATCGAAGCACTGGTATAACAACGATATATTAAATAAGAACTGGTAAGTACACTGGTATACAATATGTAAGTAGTATTATAATAGGAGTAGTAATTGGATTAATGAATAATGGATATTGTAATATGTTATAGGAATAACGTATGAGAATTAGGACTTGAGTTGAGTTGAGTTAGAGTTGGAATTGGAATTGGAATTAGGAGTGAAGGATCGACACACTTCACTATCGCGGAGCTAGACTGAACACGTCTGCTCTTGAAGTCGGAAGAAGCCGGACTGGCACGTCCGTGCGAGTCGCTCGCTTGGAGCGGACCGTTCGAGTCGCTGTCTGAAGGCGGACTGATGCAAGCGTCCGCTCTGCCCTGCCTCCTTCGGTCGGAGTGGGGATGGCTGACGCTGCAGTCTCTTTGTTCTTCAGTCGTCGGAGTGGGAGAACCGCTGACGCAGCAGCGTCTTTGCTCCCGGGGACTGCACGTGCATTTCTGCTGACGCTGCAGTCTCGTGGCTGTCCTATTGCCCTCTACGAGCGTGGGACTGCTGATGCAGCAGTCTTTGGACTTCTCGACGTTTCTAGAAGCTTCTAGATGCTTCCAGAGTGATGCAATACTTTATTGCATTATGTGTCGTGGTGATGGGTTGAAACTGGGGTAAGGTGTTGATCAAGGTGAAGTTATGGTGATGGGTAGAGACGGAGATAAGGATTAGAACAATAGAATAATGAGATCTTAATATTATGTTCTTATGTCTAGGGGACGGTGTATGGATCTTATGCAGATCAGACCTTGTATACATAGTGTGTGTACAAGGCCAACGTCGTACATCGGACGACGTAACAGCACAAAACCAAAAGAATATGCTCGACGAAATACGAAAAGAGCTTCATAACATCCAAATCACGAGTCAAACCCTACGTCAACAATCGCCTACACCAGGCCCTAGTAACGTCTCTAATATGCGGGAACCTTCACCGCCAGAGCCACGCGAAATCCCACAGTATGAACCTACTGGTAATTTCGCTCTAAAACAAGCCGCCGAGCTTGTCCCTAGATTCGACGGAACTTCGTCTTCCGTCCTACAATTCATACGCGCATGCAAACGCGCGCGTGACACCGTACCGGCCACTGCAGAGCGTGCCCTCACAAAATTGCTCTGCAATAAACTCCACGATCGTGCTTATGCCGCTATAGAAGGCCAGCACATATTCACAATTTCTGCACTATGCGAGAAATTACGAACAGTACTGGGCCCATACAAATTCGTTGACCAGTACCGTGGCGATCTCGCGAGTGTACTCCAAGCTCCAAACGAGCACATCCTAGACTTCATCAATCGCGTTAAAGACCTTCGAACCGCGATTCAAGATGCCACAGATATTGGCCTTGATTACGAAGAACTAGATCGCTTCGTAGTAGATTGTTTTCTACGAGGTCTCCTTCCTCAGCTGCGTGCCGAAGTGCTTCATTGCCCTTCGCGAAATCCTGCCACTGTTTTCGAAGCAGCCATCTCTGCTTACAGGCAGTATGAGTCAGACCAGACTCGTCGACGAGAACTGATCCGCGAAGAAAAACGAGTCAGCTTCTCTGATAACCGGCCGTATCGCCAGCGTTCCACGTACGAGTCCGCTCGTGACATTCCAGAGCGAACTCAAGAACGCCGCGATAACAGACCGGACTCGTCTCAGCAGTCCTCGAGAAACTCAAACCGGGACTCTTATCGCTCCCCGACGCCGCAACGGCGATGGGAAAATAATCCTCGCGACCAAAACACGTACCGCGATGGTCGCACAGATCGCCCCTCAAGCCCTAACATATTTTGCAACTATTGCAAAGTCCCCGGGCACGATATTCACGAGTGCCGTAAGCGCGCTTTTAATAATAATAGGAGGTCGGGAAACGAGTCCGGCCTCCCGACCGAAGCCAACCCAAGGCGGGAGGCCGCATCTTCAACTCAAACTACAGCCCGCACCCAAACAGCTATCCGGACGAACGACCAGTCCGACGATTCGTCTCAGCAGTAAATCTTGCTGCAGACTCACCAATCCCGCGCGTAAAAATCTCCGCCCCCCAATTACAAAAGAAGTGTGAATTTTTGTTGGACACGGGTTCGGAGATCAATTTAATTCGTGCGTCAAGTCTAGAACCAAATCTACCTATAGATCATACGAACACTATAGAAGTCCAAGGAATAACCGAGGGATCCATTCCAACTCTCGGTCAAATTAAAATACACTTACAGGGTCAAAACCCTATCGAATTTCATGTCTTGGAAGAAAACTTCCCAATTAACATCGACGGAATCCTCGGTTCTCCCTTCTTCAGAACAGGAGCCGAGATCTCCTTTGCGAATGAATACATTACGATAGGAAACATTCGGGTTCCCTTCTCGAACCCTTGCGCGCCCACGGCTGAGCCTCGCGATAAATTGGCAGCAGAGGTTATTTCAATGCCTTCGTCTATGACCAACGATCTCGTTAAAACTCTAGCCGCCAAGCGTGAGGAACATTCGGCAAGGAACGTTCGAGTGTCTTCCTCAAATCCTCGTGCACCCGCGGTCAGACCTTGCAGAGCCCCGGTGACGGAGGTTATTTCAATGCCTCCTCGGGATTCAATCGAGTACTCCCTAGAGAAAAACGCCGTGAAAAGCCGGCCGGAATCGAAGGAGACTCGAGAGATATCGGAGTACACTGCGAGAAGTCGGATCGTGGAGCGTGAGGATCGAGTCCGAACAAAGACTCCTCCGAAATCCGAAGAATTCGTCCTCGAACCTCGTACCGTTGCGTGCATAGCGGTCGACGTCGAAGGACCTAAACAGGGATATATCCGCCGTGTTAACGTAGCGCCGGATGTATTCCTGGGTGACTGCGTCGTCACCAATCGTAAAGGCAAAGCGAGCCTCCGGTGTTTTAACACCTCGTCGGAAAGAGTTTCATTTCGATTGCCCCCATTGGAGATGGAAGAAATCGAGTCGTACTCTTCCGACCTTTCTAATTCCGGGTACTATCCCGACGCATTCGGTAACCATCCCGACCTTTCTAATTCCGGGTACTATCCCGACGCATTCGGTAACCATCCCGACCTTACTAATTCCGGGAACCATCCCGACGCATTCGGTAACCATCCCGACCTTTCTACTTCCGGGAACTATCCCGACGCATTCGGTAACCATCCCGACCTTTCTAATTCCGGGTACTATCCCGACGCATTCGGTAACCATCCCGACCTTTCTAATTCCGGGAACTATCCCGACGTATTCGGTAACCATCCCGACCTTTCTAATTCCGGGTATCATCCCGACGCATTCGGTAACCATCCCGACCTTACTAACTCCGGTAACCAGCCCGATTCTTATACTAACTCCGGTAACCAGCCCGATTCTTATTCTAACTCCGGTAACCAGCCCGATCTTTATACTAACTCCGGTAACCAGCCCGACTTTTATACTAACTCCGGTAACCAGCCCGATCAATTCCAAGACCAACTCCATTCCTACGACAATCAAAGATCTTCAAGACCCATATGTAAGCAGGTCTGTTCTATATTGCACAATAAACCCAGTGACAGTTCTAAACCAGAGAAGGATATCAAAGCCTCCAAAGTAAAAGAACTTCATAACTTACTTCGAAATCATATCTTTGATGATCCACAGAAACTCGATTCCTTTCAACTTCCATCTGCACGTTGCCATGCGAAGCGAAACGAATACGATAAAATTAATCTCTGCGCTACAGCGAAATACGCGTCAGCAAGAAAGAAATATAAATCCGAGTACCCTCGCGATAACAGATACCCCTACCAGATTAAACGAGCGAAATACGAAACCTCTGGTCAGCAAAATCTCCTTCGACCACCGGAAGATATAGAACAAGTATTCCTACTCAAAGAACCCTGCAAGGGCAAATTCGATGCGCAATATACGGGTCCTCACGAAATTTGCGACATCCTAGACTCAAACAATGTAAAAATCAAAGTAGGGAACCATTTTAAGATTGTACATGCAAACAAACTCAAGCGTGCGCCGAATAATCCAACGCAAAACCCGCGTCAGCGAAACGTGACACTCATCTGGACGCAGATAAGAAAAGACAAAAGTGCAAGTGAAAGTGTTAGTGAACAAAGTGATTCCCCACCCGCCCTAAACCCCGAGAAAAGACAGTCGAAAAATGAACATTGCGAATACGACTTGTCGGACATTACAAAACCAGCCCCAGCCCCACGTGCCGACACCGACAACATTTCAGTGCGACCAGTGTTTCGTACAAATACTCGCCGAGAACTGTGCTCCCTGCACGGAGTACCTCCGGACGATGCGTCGCATGAATGAGTGTGTGATCGAGTGTTGAGCGAGAAATTTCTTCCTTGTAAGAAATTTCTTTTCCGCGTTGGGAGGTGTTACGTCGTCCGATGTACGACGTTGGCCTTGTACACACACTATGTATACAAGGTCTGATCTACATAAGATCCACACACCGTCCCCTAGACATAAGAGCATAGTATTAAGATCTCATTATTCTATTGTTCTAATCCTTATCTCCGTCTCTACCCATCACCATAACTTCACCTTGATCAACACCTTACCTCAGTTTCAACCCATCACCACGACACATAATGCAATAAAGTATTGCATCACTCTGGAAGCATCTAGAAGCTTCTAGAAACGTCGAGAAGTCCAAAGACTGCTGCATCAGCAGTCCCACGCTCGTAGAGGGCAATAGGACAGCCACGAGACTGCAGCGTCAGCAGAAATGCACGTGCAGTCCCCGGGAGCAAAGACGCTGCTGCGTCAGCGGTTCTCCCACTCCGACGACTGAAGAACAAAGAGACTGCAGCGTCAGCTATCCCCACTCCGAACGAAGGAGGCAAGACAGAGCAGGCGCTTGCATCAGTCCGCCTCCAGACAGCGACTCGAACGGTCCGCTCCAAGCGAGCGACTCGCACGGACGTGCCAGTCCGGCTTCTTCCGACTTCAAGAGCAGACGTGTTCAGTCTAGCTCCGCGAAAGTGAAGTGTGTCGATCCTTCACTCCTAATTCCAATTCCAATTCCAACTCTAACTCAACTCAACTCAAGTCCTAATTCTCATACGTTATTCCTATAACATATTACAATATCCATTATTCATTAATCCAATTACTACTCCTATTATAATATTACTTACATATTGTATACCAGTGTACTTACCAGTTCTTACTCAATATATCATTATTATACCAGTGCTTCGATCTTGTTATTCTTGTGTTAGTTCAACACCATCTTCCAATTCAGTTCTTGCATCGAATATATTAAACTCGTGACATATCCGGACTTGGTCTAAAGTGCGCAGTGGAAACGCTGAGCCGCCAATAAGGAATTTGAAGCGAGTCATAGAGAAGTTCTCGTGCCACGTCTAGAATTGGTCTAAAGAGCGCAGTGGAAACGCTGAGCCGCCACTATAGACGTGAAGCGAGTTAACTACCTAAAAGGTTAACAACAAATGGAAGTTCATTTTCATTATCTTATTAATATTCCGTCATTACTATTCCTTACCCATGCGACGCCCACGTCGAGCGGGACGCAAGTATCAACTTGCTAAATTGAGACGCGCGTTGAGAAATAAAGCGGTGCTCGATCAAATCATTGCCACTACCGAGTGGACAGAACTTCTGGGAACCACCGAGCACATTCCGTGTGACGCGTCCGATTACGTTTCTGTACACGGTTGCCCTTGCAGCCTTCCTAAAGAGGTCAACCACGCGGACCTCTCGCGAGCTCCGACGCCAGTTCTGCATCCGGTCGATTGTCCAGAGGTGATCGACATAGCCGACGACGACGACAGCCGAGACACGATCATCGTTCCCAGGGTCCGTTGCCGAATCATCCGTGACGTTCCTCTGCCAGCTCATCAACGTGTCGTCTTGCGGCCAGCATCCAAGGCCACTAACGTCGTCCCGAACCGAGCAGCAGCAACTTTGCCAGATCTTCCCCACCTCGAGGACATCTGTATAGAAGATCCGATGTACGACACCTACTGTCAGTACCGCCAGTTCCTGCTGCAACAATATTATTAGGCGTTAATACAACATTGCGGTGAGTCGTATAATATCTTGTATAATTGTTGAATCCTGTAAACTCACCGTTCTCGTTGCATCCTCTCGCGCGCGATTCTTGTCGGGACACTCCTTGTAACCGCGTCGGACGTTCTTTTCTTGACTGCATCATAGCAATATCGGTTGTCCTAGTGCATATGACAGCCCGCGGCTGTCTCGGCACGAAAGGCCACTCCTCATTTTAATCTTCATATCTCAACCGTCCGTCTGTCACTGTTCTCTTTTCTCTCTCCTGGTACCTGTAACAAAAACACAGTGACGGACGTGACACGAGGAAGAGTTACTCCTTTATGCGCAAGACCTCGCCCGTAGAGAGCAATATCTCAAAGAGGAAACTGATTTTATTGCCAAATTGCGTCTCAAATATGAAGAAGACGCACAAAACCAAAAGAATATGCTCGACGAAATACGAAAAGAGCTTCGCAACATCCAAATCACGAGTCAAACCCTACGTCAACAATCGCCTACACCAGGCCCTAGTAACGTCTCTAATATGCGGGAACCTTCACCGCCAGAGCCACGCGAAATCCCACAGTATGAACCTACTGGCAATTTCGCTCTAAAACAAGCCGCCGAGCTTGTCCCTAGATTCGACGGAACTTCGTCTTCCGTCCTACAATTCATACGTGCATGCAAACGCGCGCGTGACACCGTACCGGCCACTGCAGAGCGTGCCCTCACGAAATTGCTCTGCAATAAACTCCACGATCGTGCTTATGCCGCTATAGAAGGCGAGCACATATCCACAATTTCTGCACTATGCGAAAAGTTACGTACAGTACTGGGCCCATACAAATTCGTGGACCAGTACCGTGGCGATCTCGCGAGTGTACTCCAAGCTCCAAACGAGCACATCTTAGACTTCATCAATCGCGTTAAAGACCTTCGAACCGCGATTCAAGATGCCACAGATATTGGCCTTGATTACGAAGAACTAGATCGCTTCGTAGTAGATTGTTTTCTACGAGGTCTCCTTCCCCAGCTGCGTGCCGAAGTGCTTCATTGCCCTTCGCGAAATCCTGCCACTGTTTTCGAAGCAGCCATCTCTGCTTACAGGCAGTATGAGTCAGACCAGACTCGTCGACGAGAACTGATCCGCGAAGAAAAACGAGTCAGCTTCTCTGATAACCGGCCGTATCGCCAGCGTTCCACGTACGAGTCCGCTCGTGACATTCCAGAGCGAACTCAAGAACGCCGCGATAACAGACCGGACTCGTCTCAGCAGTCCTCGAGAAACTTAAACCGGGACTCTTATCGCTCCCCGACGCCGCAACGGCGATGGGAAAATAATCCTCGCGACCAAAACACGTACCGCGATGGTCGCACAGATCGCCCTTCAAGCTCTAACAAATTTTGCAACTACTGCATAGTCCCCGGGCACGATATTCACGAGTGCCGTAAGCGCGCTTTTAATAATAATAGGAGGTCGGGAAACGAGTCCGGCCTCCCGACCGAAGCCAACCCAAGGCGGGAGGCCGCATCTTCAACCCAAACTACAGCCCGCACCCAAACAACTATCCGGACGAACGACCAGTCCGACGATTCGTCTCAGCAGTAAATCTTGCTGCAGACTCACCAATTCCGCGCGTAAAAATCTCCGCCCCTCAATTACAAAAGAAGTGTGAATTTTTGCTAGACACGGGTTCGGAGATCAATTTAATTCGTGCGTCAAGTCTAGAACCAAATCTACCTATAGATCATACAAACACTATAGAAGTCCAAGGAATAACCGAGGGATCCATTCCAACTCTCGGTCAAATTAAAATACACTTACAGGGTCAAAACCCTATCGAATTTCATGTCTTGGAAGAAAACTTCCCAATTAACATCGACGGAATCCTCGGTTCTCCCTTCTTCAGAAGAGGAGCCGAGATCTCCTTTGCGAATGAATACATAACGATAGGAAACATTCGGGTTCCCTTCTCGAACCCTTGCGCGCCCACGGCTGAGCCTCGCGATGAATTGGCAGCAGAGGTTATTTCAATGCCTTCGTCTATGACCAACGATCTCGTTAAAACTCTAGCCGCCAAGCGTGAGGAACATTCGGCAAGGAACGTTCGAGTGTCATCCTCAAATCCTCGTGCACCCGCGGTCAGACCTTGCAGAGCTCCGGTGACGGAGGTTATTTCAATGCCTCCTCGGGATTCGATCGAGTACTCCCTAGAGAAAAACGCCGTGAAAAGCCGGCCGGAATCGAAGGAGACTCGAGAGATATCGGAGTACACTGCGGGAAGTCGGGTCGTGGAGCGTGAGGATCGAGTCCGAACAAAGACTCCTCCGAAATCCGAAGAATTCGTCCTCGAACCTCGTACCGTTGCGTGCATAGCGGTCGACGTCGAAGGACCCAAACAGGGATATATCCGCCGTGTTAATGTAGCGCCGGATGTATTCCTGGGTGACTGCGTCGTCACCAATCGTAAAGGCAAAGCGAGCCTCCGGTGTTTTAACACCTCGTCGGAAAGAGTTTCATTTCGATTGCCCCCATTGGAGATGGAAGAAATCGAGTCGTACTCTCCCGACCTTTCTAATTCCGGGAACCATCCCGACGTATTCGGTAACCATCCCGACCTTTCTAATTCCGGGTATCATCCCGACGTATTCGGTAACCATCCCGACCATTCTAATTCCGGGTATCATCCCGACGCATTCGGTAACCATCCCGACCTATCCAATTCCGGGTATCATCCCGACGTATTCGGTAACCATCCCGACCTTTCTAATTCCGGGTATCATCCCGACGTATTCGGTAACCATCCCGACCTTTCTAATTCCGGGTATCATCCCGACGCATTCGGTAACCATCCCGACCTTACTAACTCCGGTAACCAGCCCGATTCTTATACTAACTCCGGTAACCAGCCCGATCCTTATACTAACTCCGGTAACCAGCCCGATTCTCATACTAACTCCGGTAACCAGCCCGATTCTTATTCTAACTCCGGTAACCAGCCCGATCTTTATACTAACTCCGGTAACCAGCCCGACTTTTATACTAACTCCGGTAACCAGCCCGATCAATTCCAAGACCAACTCCATTCCTACGACAATCAAAGATCTTCAAGACCCATATGTAAGCAGGTCTGTTCTATATTGCACAATAAACCCAGTGACAGTTCTAAACCAGAGAAGGATATCAAAGCCTCCAAAGTAAAAGAACTTCATAACTTACTTCGAAATCATATCTTTGATGATCCACAGAAACTCGATTCCTTTCAACTTCCATCTGCACGTTGCCATGCGAAGCGAAACGAATACGATAAAATTAATCTCTGCGCTACAGCGAAATACGCGTCAGGAAGAAAGAAATATAAATCCGAGTACCCTCGCGATAAAGGATACCCCTATGGGAATAAGCGAGCGAAATTCGAAGCCCAGCATCGGCAAAATCTCCTTCGACCACCGGAAGATATAGAACAAGTATTCCTACTCAAAGAACCCCGCAAAGGCAAATTCGATGCGCAATATACGGGTCCTCACGTAATTTGCGACATCCTAGACTCAAACAATGTGAAAATTAAAGTAGGGAACCATTTTAAGATTGTACATGCAAACAAACTCAAGCGTGCGCCGAATAATCCAACGCAAACCCCGCGTCAGCGAAACGTGACACTCATCTGGACGCAGATAAGAAAAGACAAAAGTGAAAGTGTTAGTGAACAAAGTGATTCCCCACCCACCCTAAACCCCGAGAAAAGACAGTCGAAAAATGAACATTGCGAATACGACTTGTCGGACATTACAAAACCAGCCCCAGCCCCACGTGCCGACACCGACAACATTTCAGTGCGACCAGTGTTTCGTACAAATATAGGAAATACTCGCCGAGAACTGTGCTCCCTGCGCGGAGTACCCCCGGACGATGCATCGCATGAATGAGTGTGTGGTCGAGTGTTGAGCGAGAAATTTCTTCCTTGTAAGAAATTTCTTTTCCGCGTTGGGAGGTGTTACGTCGTCCGATGTACGACGTTGGCCTTGTACACACACTATGTATACAAGGTCTGATCTACATAAGATCCATACACCGTCCCCTAGACATAAGAACATAATATTAAGATCTCATATATTCTATTGTTCTAATCCTTATCTCCGTCTCTACCCATCACCATAACTTCACCTCGATCAACACCTTACCTCAGTTTCAACCCATCACCACGACACATAATGCAATAAAGTATTGCATCACTCTGGAAGCATCTAGAAGCTTCTAGAAACGTCGAGAAGTCCAAAGACTGCTGCATCAGCAGTCCCACGCTCGTAGAGGGCAATAGGACAGCCACGAGACTGCAGCGTCAGCAGAAATGCACGTGCAGTCCCCGGGAGCGAAGACGCTGCTGCGTCAGCGGTTCTCCCACTCCGACGACTGAAGAACAAAGAGACTGCAGCGTCAGCTATCCCCACTCCGAACGAAGGAGGCAAGGCAGAGCGGACGCTTGCATCAGTCCGCCTTCAGCCAGCGACTCGCACAGACGTGCCTACCTGGCCTCAGCCGCCAGTCCGGCTTCTTCCGACTTCAAGAGCAGACGTGTTCAGTCTAGCTCCGCGAAAGTGAAGTGTGTCGATCCTTCACTCCTAATTCCAATTCCAATTCCAACTCTAACTCAACTCAACTCAAGTCCTAATTCTCATACATTAATCCTATAACATATTACAATATCCATTATTCATTAATCCAATTACTACTCCTATTATAATACTACTTACATATTGTATACCAGTGTACTTACCAGTTCTTATTTAATATATCGTTGTTATACCAGTGCTTCGATCTTGTTATTCTTGTGTTAGTTCAACACCATCTTCCAATTCAGTTCTTGCATCGAATATATTAAACTCGTGACATATCCGGACTTGGTCTAAAGTGCGCAGTGGAAACGCTGAGCCGCCAATAAGGAATTTGAAGCGAGTCATAGAGAAGTTCTCGTGCCACGTCTAGAATTGGTCTAAAGTGCGCAGTGGAAACGCTGAGCCGCCACTATAGACGTGAAGCGAGTTAACTACCAAAAAGGTTAATAACAAGTGGAAGTTCATTTTCATTATATTATTAATATTCCATCATTACTATTCCTTACCCATGCGACGCCCACGTCGAGCGGGACGCAAGTATCAACTTGCTAAATTGAGACGCGCGTTGAGAAATAAAGCGGTGCTCGATCAAATCATTGCCACTACCGAGTGGACAGAACTTCTGGGAACCACCGAGCACATTCCGTGTGACGCGTCCGATTACGTTTCTGTATACGGTTGCCCTTGCAACCCTCCTAAAGAGGTCAACCACGCGGACCTCTCGCGAGCTCCGACGCCAGTTCTACATCCGGTCGATTGTCCAGAGGTGATCGACATAGCCGACGACGACGACAGCCGAGACACGATCATCGTTCCCAGGGTCCGTTGCCGAATCATCCGTGACGTTCCTCTGCCAGCTCATCAACGTGTCGTCTTGCGGCCAGCATCCAAGGCCACTAACGTCGTCCCGAACCGAGCAGCAGCAACTTTGCCAGATCTTCCCCACCTCGAGGACATCTGTATAGAAGATCCGATGTACGACACCTACTGTCAGTACCGCCAGTTCCTGCTGCAACAATATTATTAGGCGTTAATACAACATTGCGGTGAGTCGTATAATAACTTGTATAATTGCTGAATCCTGTAAACTCACCGTTCTCGTTGCATTATCTCGCGCGTGATTCTTGTCGGGACACTTCTTGTAACCGCGTCGGACGTTCTTTTCTTGACTGTGTCACGTCCGTCACTGTGTTTTTGTTACAGGTACCAGGAGAGAGAAAAGAGAACAGTGACAGACGGACGGTTGAGATATTATGATTAAAATGAGGAGTGGTCTTTCGTGCCGAGACAGCCGCGGGCTGTCATATGCACTAGGACAACCGATATTGCTATGGAGGCAGTCAAGAAAAGAACGTCCGACGCGGTTACAAGGAGTGTCCCGACAAGAATCGCGCGCGAGAGGATGCAACGAGAACGGTGAGTTTACAGGATTCAACAATTATACAAGATATTATACGACTCACCGCAATGTTGTATTAACGCCTAATAATATTGTTGCAGCAGGAACTGGCGGTACTGACAGTAGGTGTCGTACATCGGATCTTCTATACAGATGTCCTCGAGGTGGGGAAGATCTGGCAGAGTTGCTGCTGCTCGGTTCGGGACGACGTTAGTGGCCTTGGATGCTGGCCGCAAGACGACACGTTGATGAGCTGGCAGAGGAACGTCACGGATGATTCGGCAACGGACCCTGGGAACGATGATCGTGTCTCGGCTGTCGTCGTCGTCGGCTATGTCGATCACCTCTGGACAATCGACCGGATGTAGAACTGGCGTCGGAGCTCGCGAGAGGTCCGCGTGGTTGACCTCTTTAGGAGGGTTGCAAGGGCAACCGTATACAGAAACGTAATCGGACGCGTCACACGGAATGTGCTCGGTGGTTCCCAGAAGCTGTCCACTCGGTAGTGGCAATGATTTGATCGAGCACCGCTTTATTTCTCAACGCGCGTCTCAATTTAGCAAGTTGATACTTGCGTCCCGCTCGACGTGGGCGTCGCATGGGTAAGGAATAGTAATGATGGAATATTAATAATAATATAATGAAAATGAACTTCCACTTGTTATTAACCTTTTTGGTAGTTAACTCGCTTCACGTCTATAGTGGCGGCTCAGCGTTTCCACTGCGCTCTTTAGACCAATTCTAGACGTGGCACGAGAACTTCTCTATGACTCGCTTCAAATTCCTTATTGGCGGCTCAGCGTTTCCACTGCGCACTTTAGACCAAGTCCGGATATGTCACGAGTTTAATATATTCGATGCAAGAACTGAATTGGAAGATGGTGTTGAACTAACACAAGAATAACAAGATCGAAGCACTGGTATAACAACGATATATTAAATAAGAACTGGTAAGTACACTGGTATACAATATATGTAAGTAGTATTATAATAGGAGTAGTAATTGGATTAATGAATAATGGATATTGTAATATGTTATAGGAATAACGTATGAGAATTAGGACTTGAGTTGAGTTGAGTTAGAGTTGGAATTGGAATTGGAATTAGGAGTGAAGGATCGACACACTTCACTATCGCGGAGCTAGACTGAACACGTCTGCTCTTGAAGTCGGAAGAAGCCGGACTGGCACGTCCGTGCGAGTCGCTCGCTTGGAGCGGACCGTTCGAGTCGCTGTCTGGAGGCGGACTGATGCAAGCGCCTGCTCTGCCTTGCCTCCTTCGTTCGGAGTGGGGATGGCTGACGCTGCAGTCTCTTTGTTCTTCAGTCGTCGGAGTGGGAGAACCGCTGACGCAGCAGCGTCTTCGCTCCCGGGGACTGCACGTGCATTTCTGCTGACGCTGCAGTCTCGTGGCTGTCCTATTGCCCTCTACGAGCGTGGGACTGCTGATGCAGCAGTCTTTGGACTTCTCGACGTTTCTAGAAGCTTCTAGATGCTTCCAGAGTGATGCAATACTTTATTGCATTATGTGTCGTGGTGATGGGTTGAAACTGAGGTAAGGTGTTGATCAAGGTGAAGTTATGGTGATGGATAGAGACGGAGATAGGGATTAGAACAATAGAATATATGAGATCTTAATATTATGTTCTTATGTCTAGGGGACGGTGTATGGATCTTATGCAGATCAGACCTTGAATACATAATGTATGTACAAGGCCAACGTCGTTCATCGGACGACGTAACACCTCCCAACGCGGAAAAGAAATTTCTTACAAGGAAGAAATTTCTCGCTCAACACTCGATCACACACTCATTCATGCGACGCATCGTCCGGGGGTACTCCGCGCAGGGAGCACAGTTCTCGGCGAGTATTTCCTATATTTGTACGAAACACTGGTCGCACTGAAATGTTGTCGGTGTCGGCACGTGGGGCTGGGGCTGATTTTATGCAATTTATTTCGCTTTGTTCATTTTGCATAATTGGGTTTTGGGTGGGTGGGGAATCACTGGTGTCACTGTCACTTTTGTCTTTTCTTATCTTCTTCCAGATGAGTGTCACGTTTCGCTGACGCGGGGTTTGCGTTAGATTATTCGGCGCACGCTTGAGTTTGTTTGCATGTACAATCTTAAAATGGTTCCCTACTTTAATTTTTACATTGTTTGAGTCTAGGATGTCGCAAATTTCGTGAGGACCCGTATATTGCTCATCGAATTTGCCCTTGCAGGGTTCTTTGAGTAGGAATACTTGTTCTATATCTTCCGGTGGTCGAAGGAGATTTTGTCGATGCTGGGCTTCGAATTTCGCTCGCTTATTCCCATAGGGGTATCTGTTATCGCGAGGGTACTCGGATTTATATCTCTTTCTTGCTGACGCGTATTTCGCTGTAGCGCAGAGATTAATTTTATCGTATTTGTTTCGCTTCGCATGGCAACGTGCAGATGGAAGTTGAAAGGAATCGAGTTTCTGTGGATCATCAAAGATATGATTTCGAAGTAAGTTATGAAGTTCTTTTACTTTGGAGGCTTTGATATCCTTCTCTGGTTTAGAACTGTCGCTGGATTTATTGTGCAATATAGAACAGACCTGCTTACATATGGGTCTTGAAGATCTTTGATTGTCGTAGGAATGGAGTTGGTCTTGGAATTGATCGGGCTGGTTACCGGAGTTAGTATAAAGATCGGGCTGGTTACCGGAGTTAGTATAAAGATCGGGCTGGTTACCGGAGTTAGTAATGTCGGGATGGTTACCGGAGTTAGTATTGTCGGGATGGTTACCGAATGCGTCGGGATGGTACCCGGAATTGGAAAGGTCGGGATGGTTACCGAATACGTCGGGATGGTTCCCGGAATTAGAAAGGTCGGGATGGTTACCGAATGCGTCGGGATGGTTCCCGGAATTAGTAAGGTCGGGATGGTTACCGAATGCGTCGGGATGGTTCCCGGAATTAGAAAGGTCGGGATGGTTACCGAATACGTCGGGATGATACCCGGAATTAGAAAGGTCGGAAGAGTACGACTCGATTTCTTCCATCTCCAATGGGGGCAATCGAAATGAAACTCTTTCCGACGAGGTGTTAAAACACCGGAGGCTCGCTTTGCCTTTACGATTGGTGACGACGCAGTCACCCAGGAATACATCCGGCGCTACGTTAACACGGCGGATATATCCCTGTTTGGGTCCTTCGACGTCGACCGCTATGCACGCAACGGTACGAGGTTCGAGGACGAATTCTTCGGATTTCGGAGGAGTCTTTGTTCGGACTCGATCCTCACGCTCCACGATCCGACTTCTCGCAGTGTACTCCGATATCTCTCGAGTCTCCTTCGATTCCGGCCGGCTTTTCACGGCGTTTTTCTCTAGGGAGTACTCGATCGAATCCCGAGGAGGCATTGAAATAACCTCCGTCACCGGGGCTCTGCAAGGTCTGACCGCGGGTGCACGAGGATTTGAGGAAGACACTCGAACGTTCCTTGCCGAATGTTCCTCACGCTTGGCGGCTGGAGTTTTAACGAGATCGTTGGTCATAGACGAAGGCATTGAAATAACCTCTGCTGCCAATTTATCGCGAGGCTCAGCCGTGGGCGCGCAAGGGTTCGAGAAGGGAACCCGAATGTTTCCTATCGTTATGGATTGATTCGCAAAGGAGATCTCGGCTCCTGTTCTGAAGAAGGGAGAACCGAGGATTCCGTCGATGTTAATTGGGAAGTTTTCTTCCAAGACATGAAATTCGATAGGGTTTTGACCCTGTAAGTGTATTTTAATTTGACCGAGAGTTGGAATGGATCCCTCGGTTATTCCTTGGACTTCTATAATGTTCGTGTGATCTATAGGTAGATTTGGTTCTAGACTTGACGCACGAATTAAATTGATCTCCGAACCCGTGTCCAACAAAAATTCACACTTCTTTTGTAATTGAGGGGCGGAGATTTTTACGCGCGGAATTGGTGAGTCTGCAGCAAGATTTACTGCTGAGACGAATCGTCGGACTGGTCGTTCGTCCGGATAGTCGTTTGGGTGCGGGCTGTAGTTTGGGTTGAAGATGCGGCCTCCCGCCTGGGGTTGGCTTCGGTCGGGAGGCCGGACTCGTTTCCCGACCTCCTATTATTATTGAAAGCGCGCTTACGGCACTCGTGAATATCGTGCCCGGGGGTTTTGCAATAGTTGCAAAATTTGTTAGGGCTTGAGGGGCGATCTGTGCGACCATCGCGGTACGTGTTTTGGCCGCGAGGATTATTTTCCCATCGCCGTTGCGGCGTCGGGGAGCGATAAGAGTCCCGGTTTAAATTTCTCGAGGACTGCTGAGACGAGTCCGGTCTGTTATCGCGGCGTTCTTGAGTTCGCTCTGGAATGTCACGAGCGGACTCGTACGTGGAACGCTGGCGATACGGCCGGTTATCAGAGAAGCTGACTCGTTTTTCTTCGCGGATCAGTTCTCGTCGACGAGTCTGGTCTGACTCATACTGCCTGTAAGCAGAGATGGCTGCTTCGAAAACAGTGGCAGGATTTCGCGAAGGGCAATGAAGCACTTCGGCACGCAGCTGGGGAAGGAGACCTCGTAGAAAACAATCTATTACGAAGCGATCTAGTTCTTCGTAATCAAGGCCAATATCTGTGGCATCTTGAATCGCGGTTCGAAGGTCTTTAACGCGATTGATGAAGTCTAAGATGTGCTCGTTTGGAGCTTGGAGTACACTCGCGAGATCGCCACGGTACTGGTCAACGAATTTGTATGGGCCCAGTACTGTTCGTAATTTCTCGCATAGTGCAGAAATTGTGGATATGTGCTGGCCTTCTATAGCGGCATAAGCACGATCGTGGAGTTTATTGCAGAGCAATTTTGTGAGGGCACGCTCTGCAGTGGCCGGTACGGTGTCACGCGCGCGTTTGCATGCACGTATGAATTGTAGGACGGAAGACGAAGTTCCGTCGAATCTAGGGACGAGCTCGGCGGCTTGTTTTAGAGCGAAATTACCAGTAGGTTCATACTGTGGGATTTCGCGTGGCTCTGGCGGTATAGGTTCCCGCATATTAGAGACGTTACTAGGGCCTGGTGTAGGCGATTGTTGACGTAGGGTTTGACTCGTGATTTGGATGTTGCGAAGCTCTTTTCGTATTTCGTCGAGCATATTCTTTTGGTTTTGTGCGTCTTCTTCATATTTGAGACGCAATTTGGCAATAAAATCAGTTTCTTCTTTGAGATATTGCTCTCTACGGGCGAGGTCTTGCGCATAAAGGAGTAACTCTTCCTCGGTCATTGGGGGAAGGTCTGCGTTAGGATCTGCTTGGAGATCCCTTTGAGATCGCGTGATTGGGCGAGACATTTTGGAGGATATAAATGAGATTTAAAATGTGAATTTCGTACTGACACGCGTCGGGGCTTATCAATGCAAATATCGGCGACCACTTCGATGTCCTACCGACTGCGCCAAATTTGTCACGTCCGTCACTGTGTTTTTGTTACAGGTACCAGGAGAGAGAAAAGAGAACAGTGACAGACGGACGGTTGAGATATTATGATTAAAATGAGGAGTGGTCTTTCGTGCCGAGACAGCCGCGGGCTGTCATATGCACTAGGACAACCGATATTGCTATGGAGGCAGTCAAGAAAAGAACGTCCGACGCGGTTACAAGGAGTGTCCCGACAAGAATCGCGCGCGAGAGGATGCAACGAGAACGGTGAGTTTACAGGATTCAACAATTATACAAGATATTATACGACTCACCGCAATGTTGTATTAACGCCTAATAATATTGTTGCAGCAGGAACTGGCGGTACTGACAGTAGGTGTCGTACATCGGATCTTCTATACAGATGTCCTCGAGGTGGGGAAGATCTGGCAGAGTTGCTGCTGCTCGGTTCGGGACGACGTTAGTGGCCTTGGATGCTGGCCGCAAGACGACACGTTGATGAGCTGGCAGAGGAACGTCACGGATGATTCGGCAACGGACCCTGGGAACGATGATCGTGTCTCGGCTGTCGTCGTCGTCGGCTATGTCGATCACCTCTGGACAATCGACCGGATGTAGAACTGGCGTCGGAGCTCGCGAGAGGTCCGCGTGGTTGACCTCTTTAGGAGGGTTGCAAGGGCAACCGTATACAGAAACGTAATCGGACGCGTCACACGGAATGTGCTCGGTGGTTCCCAGAAGCTGTCCACTCGGTAGTGGCAATGATTTGATCGAGCACCGCTTTATTTCTCAACGCGCGTCTCAATTTAGCAAGTTGATACTTGCGTCCCGCTCGACGTGGGCGTCGCATGGGTAAGGAATAGTAATGATGGAATATTAATAATAATATAATGAAAATGAACTTCCACTTGTTATTAACCTTTTTGGTAGTTAACTCGCTTCACGTCTATAGTGGCGGCTCAGCGTTTCCACTGCGCTCTTTAGACCAATTCTAGACGTGGCACGAGAACTTCTCTATGACTCGCTTCAAATTCCTTATTGGCGGCTCAGCGTTTCCACTGCGCACTTTAGACCAAGTCCGGATATGTCACGAGTTTAATATATTCGATGCAAGAACTGAATTGGAAGATGGTGTTGAACTAACACAAGAATAACAAGATCGAAGCACTGGTATAACAACGATATATTAAATAAGAACTGGTAAGTACACTGGTATACAATATATGTAAGTAGTATTATAATAGGAGTAGTAATTGGATTAATGAATAATGGATATTGTAATATGTTATAGGAATAACGTATGAGAATTAGGACTTGAGTTGAGTTGAGTTAGAGTTGGAATTGGAATTGGAATTAGGAGTGAAGGATCGACACACTTCACTATCGCGGAGCTAGACTGAACACGTCTGCTCTTGAAGTCGGAAGAAGCCGGACTGGCACGTCCGTGCGAGTCGCTCGCTTGGAGCGGACCGTTCGAGTCGCTGTCTGGAGGCGGACTGATGCAAGCGCCTGCTCTGCCTTGCCTCCTTCGTTCGGAGTGGGGATGGCTGACGCTGCAGTCTCTTTGTTCTTCAGTCGTCGGAGTGGGAGAACCGCTGACGCAGCAGCGTCTTCGCTCCCGGGGACTGCACGTGCATTTCTGCTGACGCTGCAGTCTCGTGGCTGTCCTATTGCCCTCTACGAGCGTGGGACTGCTGATGCAGCAGTCTTTGGACTTCTCGACGTTTCTAGAAGCTTCTAGATGCTTCCAGAGTGATGCAATACTTTATTGCATTATGTGTCGTGGTGATGGGTTGAAACTGAGGTAAGGTGTTGATCAAGGTGAAGTTATGGTGATGGATAGAGACGGAGATAGGGATTAGAACAATAGAATATATGAGATCTTAATATTATGTTCTTATGTCTAGGGGACGGTGTATGGATCTTATGCAGATCAGACCTTGAATACATAATGTATGTACAAGGCCAACGTCGTTCATCGGACGACGTAACAACTGCATCCATAGCAATATCGGTTGTCCTAGTGCATATGACAGCCCGCGGCTGTCTCGGCACGAAAGACCACTCCTCATTTTAATCATAATATCTCAACCGTCCGTCTGTCACTGTTCTCTTTTCTCTCTCCTGGTACCTGTAACAAAAACACAGTGACGGACGTGACAAATTTGGCGCAGTCGGTAGGACATCGAAGTGGTCGCCGATATTTGCATTAACAAGCCCCGACGCGTGTCAGTACGAAGTTCACATTTCTTAAATCCCATTTATATCTTTCAAAATGTCTCGCCCAATCACGCGATCTCAAAAGGATCTCCGAGCAGATCCTAACGCAGACCTTCCTCCAATGACCGAGGAAGAGTTACTCCTTTATGCGCAAGACCTCGCCCGTAGAGAGCAATATCTCAAAGAGGAAACTGATTTTATTGCCAAATTGCGTCTCAAATATGAAGAAGACGCACAAAACCAAAAGAATATGCTCGACGAAATACGAAAAGAGCTTCGCAACATCCAAATCACGAGTCAAACCCTACGTCAACAATCGCCTACACCAGGCCCTAGTAACGTCTCTAATATGCGGGAACCTTCACCGCCAGAGCCACGCGAAATCCCACAGTATGAACCTACTGGCAATTTCGCTCTAAAACAAGCCGCCGAGCTTGTCCCTAGATTCGACGGAACTTCGTCTTCCGTCCTACAATTCATACGTGCATGCAAACGCGCGCGTGACACCGTACCGGCCACTGCAGAGCGTGCCCTCACGAAATTGCTCTGCAATAAACTCCACGATCGTGCTTATGCCGCTATAGAAGGCGAGCACATATCCACAATTTCTGCACTATGCGAAAAGTTACGTACAGTACTGGGCCCATACAAATTCGTGGACCAGTACCGTGGCGATCTCGCGAGTGTACTCCAAGCTCCAAACGAGCACATCTTAGACTTCATCAATCGCGTTAAAGACCTTCGAACCGCGATTCAAGATGCCACAGATATTGGCCTTGATTACGAAGAACTAGATCGCTTCGTAGTAGATTGTTTTCTACGAGGTCTCCTTCCCCAGCTGCGTGCCGAAGTGCTTCATTGCCCTTCGCGAAATCCTGCCACTGTTTTCGAAGCAGCCATCTCTGCTTACAGGCAGTATGAGTCAGACCAGACTCGTCGACGAGAACTGATCCGCGAAGAAAAACGAGTCAGCTTCTCTGATAACCGGCCGTATCGCCAGCGTTCCACGTACGAGTCCGCTCGTGACATTCCAGAGCGAACTCAAGAACGCCGCGATAACAGACCGGACTCGTCTCAGCAGTCCTCGAGAAACTTAAACCGGGACTCTTATCGCTCCCCGACGCCGCAACGGCGATGGGAAAATAATCCTCGCGACCAAAACACGTACCGCGATGGTCGCACAGATCGCCCTTCAAGCTCTAACAAATTTTGCAACTACTGCATAGTCCCCGGGCACGATATTCACGAGTGCCGTAAGCGCGCTTTTAATAATAATAGGAGGTCGGGAAACGAGTCCGGCCTCCCGACCGAAGCCAACCCAAGGCGGGAGGCCGCATCTTCAACCCAAACTACAGCCCGCACCCAAACAACTATCCGGACGAACGACCAGTCCGACGATTCGTCTCAGCAGTAAATCTTGCTGCAGACTCACCAATTCCGCGCGTAAAAATCTCCGCCCCTCAATTACAAAAGAAGTGTGAATTTTTGCTAGACACGGGTTCGGAGATCAATTTAATTCGTGCGTCAAGTCTAGAACCAAATCTACCTATAGATCATACAAACACTATAGAAGTCCAAGGAATAACCGAGGGATCCATTCCAACTCTCGGTCAAATTAAAATACACTTACAGGGTCAAAACCCTATCGAATTTCATGTCTTGGAAGAAAACTTCCCAATTAACATCGACGGAATCCTCGGTTCTCCCTTCTTCAGAAGAGGAGCCGAGATCTCCTTTGCGAATGAATACATAACGATAGGAAACATTCGGGTTCCCTTCTCGAACCCTTGCGCGCCCACGGCTGAGCCTCGCGATGAATTGGCAGCAGAGGTTATTTCAATGCCTTCGTCTATGACCAACGATCTCGTTAAAACTCTAGCCGCCAAGCGTGAGGAACATTCGGCAAGGAACGTTCGAGTGTCATCCTCAAATCCTCGTGCACCCGCGGTCAGACCTTGCAGAGCTCCGGTGACGGAGGTTATTTCAATGCCTCCTCGGGATTCGATCGAGTACTCCCTAGAGAAAAACGCCGTGAAAAGCCGGCCGGAATCGAAGGAGACTCGAGAGATATCGGAGTACACTGCGGGAAGTCGGGTCGTGGAGCGTGAGGATCGAGTCCGAACAAAGACTCCTCCGAAATCCGAAGAATTCGTCCTCGAACCTCGTACCGTTGCGTGCATAGCGGTCGACGTCGAAGGACCCAAACAGGGATATATCCGCCGTGTTAATGTAGCGCCGGATGTATTCCTGGGTGACTGCGTCGTCACCAATCGTAAAGGCAAAGCGAGCCTCCGGTGTTTTAACACCTCGTCGGAAAGAGTTTCATTTCGATTGCCCCCATTGGAGATGGAAGAAATCGAGTCGTACTCTCCCGACCTTTCTAATTCCGGGAACCATCCCGACGTATTCGGTAACCATCCCGACCTTTCTAATTCCGGGTATCATCCCGACGTATTCGGTAACCATCCCGACCATTCTAATTCCGGGTATCATCCCGACGCATTCGGTAACCATCCCGACCTATCCAATTCCGGGTATCATCCCGACGTATTCGGTAACCATCCCGACCTTTCTAATTCCGGGTATCATCCCGACGTATTCGGTAACCATCCCGACCTTTCTAATTCCGGGTATCATCCCGACGCATTCGGTAACCATCCCGACCTTACTAACTCCGGTAACCAGCCCGATTCTTATACTAACTCCGGTAACCAGCCCGATCCTTATACTAACTCCGGTAACCAGCCCGATTCTCATACTAACTCCGGTAACCAGCCCGATTCTTATTCTAACTCCGGTAACCAGCCCGATCTTTATACTAACTCCGGTAACCAGCCCGACTTTTATACTAACTCCGGTAACCAGCCCGATCAATTCCAAGACCAACTCCATTCCTACGACAATCAAAGATCTTCAAGACCCATATGTAAGCAGGTCTGTTCTATATTGCACAATAAACCCAGTGACAGTTCTAAACCAGAGAAGGATATCAAAGCCTCCAAAGTAAAAGAACTTCATAACTTACTTCGAAATCATATCTTTGATGATCCACAGAAACTCGATTCCTTTCAACTTCCATCTGCACGTTGCCATGCGAAGCGAAACGAATACGATAAAATTAATCTCTGCGCTACAGCGAAATACGCGTCAGGAAGAAAGAAATATAAATCCGAGTACCCTCGCGATAAAGGATACCCCTATGGGAATAAGCGAGCGAAATTCGAAGCCCAGCATCGGCAAAATCTCCTTCGACCACCGGAAGATATAGAACAAGTATTCCTACTCAAAGAACCCCGCAAAGGCAAATTCGATGCGCAATATACGGGTCCTCACGTAATTTGCGACATCCTAGACTCAAACAATGTGAAAATTAAAGTAGGGAACCATTTTAAGATTGTACATGCAAACAAACTCAAGCGTGCGCCGAATAATCCAACGCAAACCCCGCGTCAGCGAAACGTGACACTCATCTGGACGCAGATAAGAAAAGACAAAAGTGAAAGTGTTAGTGAACAAAGTGATTCCCCACCCACCCTAAACCCCGAGAAAAGACAGTCGAAAAATGAACATTGCGAATACGACTTGTCGGACATTACAAAACCAGCCCCAGCCCCACGTGCCGACACCGACAACATTTCAGTGCGACCAGTGTTTCGTACAAATATAGGAAATACTCGCCGAGAACTGTGCTCCCTGCGCGGAGTACCCCCGGACGATGCATCGCATGAATGAGTGTGTGGTCGAGTGTTGAGCGAGAAATTTCTTCCTTGTAAGAAATTTCTTTTCCGCGTTGGGAGGTGTTACGTCGTCCGATGTACGACGTTGGCCTTGTACACACACTATGTATACAAGGTCTGATCTACATAAGATCCATACACCGTCCCCTAGACATAAGAACATAATATTAAGATCTCATATATTCTATTGTTCTAATCCTTATCTCCGTCTCTACCCATCACCATAACTTCACCTCGATCAACACCTTACCTCAGTTTCAACCCATCACCACGACACATAATGCAATAAAGTATTGCATCACTCTGGAAGCATCTAGAAGCTTCTAGAAACGTCGAGAAGTCCAAAGACTGCTGCATCAGCAGTCCCACGCTCGTAGAGGGCAATAGGACAGCCACGAGACTGCAGCGTCAGCAGAAATGCACGTGCAGTCCCCGGGAGCGAAGACGCTGCTGCGTCAGCGGTTCTCCCACTCCGACGACTGAAGAACAAAGAGACTGCAGCGTCAGCTATCCCCACTCCGAACGAAGGAGGCAAGGCAGAGCGGACGCTTGCATCAGTCCGCCTTCAGCCAGCGACTCGCACAGACGTGCCTACCTGGCCTCAGCCGCCAGTCCGGCTTCTTCCGACTTCAAGAGCAGACGTGTTCAGTCTAGCTCCGCGAAAGTGAAGTGTGTCGATCCTTCACTCCTAATTCCAATTCCAATTCCAACTCTAACTCAACTCAACTCAAGTCCTAATTCTCATACATTAATCCTATAACATATTACAATATCCATTATTCATTAATCCAATTACTACTCCTATTATAATACTACTTACATATTGTATACCAGTGTACTTACCAGTTCTTATTTAATATATCGTTGTTATACCAGTGCTTCGATCTTGTTATTCTTGTGTTAGTTCAACACCATCTTCCAATTCAGTTCTTGCATCGAATATATTAAACTCGTGACATATCCGGACTTGGTCTAAAGTGCGCAGTGGAAACGCTGAGCCGCCAATAAGGAATTTGAAGCGAGTCATAGAGAAGTTCTCGTGCCACGTCTAGAATTGGTCTAAAGTGCGCAGTGGAAACGCTGAGCCGCCACTATAGACGTGAAGCGAGTTAACTACCAAAAAGGTTAATAACAAGTGGAAGTTCATTTTCATTATATTATTAATATTCCATCATTACTATTCCTTACCCATGCGACGCCCACGTCGAGCGGGACGCAAGTATCAACTTGCTAAATTGAGACGCGCGTTGAGAAATAAAGCGGTGCTCGATCAAATCATTGCCACTACCGAGTGGACAGAACTTCTGGGAACCACCGAGCACATTCCGTGTGACGCGTCCGATTACGTTTCTGTATACGGTTGCCCTTGCAACCCTCCTAAAGAGGTCAACCACGCGGACCTCTCGCGAGCTCCGACGCCAGTTCTACATCCGGTCGATTGTCCAGAGGTGATCGACATAGCCGACGACGACGACAGCCGAGACACGATCATCGTTCCCAGGGTCCGTTGCCGAATCATCCGTGACGTTCCTCTGCCAGCTCATCAACGTGTCGTCTTGCGGCCAGCATCCAAGGCCACTAACGTCGTCCCGAACCGAGCAGCAGCAACTTTGCCAGATCTTCCCCACCTCGAGGACATCTGTATAGAAGATCCGATGTACGACACCTACTGTCAGTACCGCCAGTTCCTGCTGCAACAATATTATTAGGCGTTAATACAACATTGCGGTGAGTCGTATAATAACTTGTATAATTGCTGAATCCTGTAAACTCACCGTTCTCGTTGCATTATCTCGCGCGTGATTCTTGTCGGGACACTTCTTGTAACCGCGTCGGACGTTCTTTTCTTGACTGCATCCATAGCAATATCGGTTGTCCTAGTGCATATGACAGCCCGCGGCTGTCTCGGCACGAAAGACCACTCCTCATTTTAATCATAATATCTCAACCGTCCGTCTGTCACTGTTCTCTTTTCTCTCTCCTGGTACCTGTAACAAAAACACAGTGACGGACGTGACATTGGTTCAAGACTTGACGCACGAATTAAATTGATCTCCGAACCCGTGTCCAACAAAAATTCACACTTCTTTTGTAATTGAGGGGCGGAGATTTTTACGCGCGGAATTGGTGAGTCTGCAGCAAGATTTACTGCTGAGACGAATCGTCGGACTGGTCGTTCGTCCGGATAGCTGTTTGGGTGCGGGCTGTAGTTTGAGTTGAAGATGCGGCCTCCCGCCTTGGGTTGGCTTCGGTCGGGAGGCCGGACTCGTTTCCCGACCTCCTATTATTATTGAAAGTGCGCTTACGGCACTCGTGAATATCGTGCCCGGGGGCTTTGCAGTAGTTGCAAAATTTGTTAGAGCTTGAGGGGCGATCTGTGCGACCATCGCGGTACGTGTTTTGGTCGCGAGGATTATTTTCCCATCGCCGTTGCGGCGTCGGGGAGCGATAAGAGTCCCGGTTTAAGTTTCTTGAGGACTGCTGAGACGAGTCCGGTCTGTTATCGCGGCGTTCTTGAGTTCGCTCTGGAATGTCACGAGCGGACTCGTACGTGTGTCACGTCCGTCACTGTGTTTTTGTTACAGGTACCAGGAGAGAGAAAAGAGAACAGTGACAGACGGACGGTTGAGATATTATGATTAAAATGAGGAGTGGTCTTTCGTGCCGAGACAGCCGCGGGCTGTCATATGCACTAGGACAACCGATATTGCTATGGATGCAGTCAAGAAAAGAACGTCCGACGCGGTTACAAGAAGTTCCGACAAGAATCACGCGCGAGATGATGCAACGAAAACGGTGAGTTTACAGGATTCAGCAATTATACAAGACATTATACGACTCACCGCAATGCTGTATTAACGCCTAATAGTAGTGTTGCAGTAGGAACTGGCGGTACTGGCAGTAGGTGTCGTACATCGGGTCTTCTATACAGATGTCCCCGAGGTGGGGAAGATCTGGCAGAGTTGCTGCTGCTCGGTTCGGGACGACATTAGTGGCCTTGGATGCCGGCCGCAAGACGACACGTTGATGAGTTGGCAGAGGAACGTCACTGATGATTCGGCAACGGACCCTGGGAACGATGATCGTGTCTTGGCTGTCGTCGTCATCGGCTATGTCGATCACCTCTGGACAATCGACCGGATGCAGAACTGGCGTCGGAGCTCGCGAGTGGTCCGCGTGGTTGACCTCTTTAGGAGGGTTGCAAGGGCAACCGTATACAGAAACGTAATCGGACGCGTCACACGGAATGTGCTCGGTGGTTCCCAGAAGTTCGGTCCACTCGGTAGTGGCAATGATTTGATCGAGCACCGCTTTATTTCTCAACGCGCGTCTCAATTTAGCAAGTTGATACTTGCGTCCCGCTCGACGTGGGCGTCGCATGGGTAAGGAATAGTAATGATGGAATATTAATAATATAATGAAAATGAACTTCCACTTGTTATTAACCCTTTTGGTAGTTAACTCGCTTCACGTCTATAGTGGCGGCTCAGCGTTTCCACTGCGCACTTTAGACCAATTCTAGACGTGGCACGAGAACCTCTCTATGACTCGCTTCAAATTCCTTATTGGCGGCTCAGCGTTTCCACTGCGCACTTTAGACCAAGTCCGGATATGTCACGAGTTTAATATATTCGATGCAAGAACTGAATTGGAAGATGGTGTTGAACTAACACAAGAATAACAAGATCGAAGCACTGGTATAACAACAATATATTAAATAAGAACTGGTAAGTACACTGGTATACAATATGTAAGTAGTATTATAATAGGAGTAGTAATTGGATTAATGAATAATGGATATTGTAATATGTTATAGGAATAACGTATGAGAATTAGGACTTGAGTTGAGTTGAGTTAGAGTTGGAATTGGAATTGGAATTAGGAGTGAAGGATCGACACACTTCACTTTCGCGGAGCTAGACTGAACACGTCTGCTCTTGAAGCCGGACTGACTCTGAGGCCAGGTAGGCACGTCTGTGCGAGTCGCTGGCTGAAGGCGGACTGCTCGAGTCGCGAGATGGAGGCGGACTGATGCAAGCGCCTGCTCTGCCTTGCCTCCTTCGTTCGGAGTGGGGATAGCTGACGCTGCAGTCTCTTTGTTCTTCAGTCGTCGGAGTGGGAGAACCGCTGACGCAGCAGCGTCTTTGCTCCCGGGGACTGCACGTGCATTTCTGCTGACGCTGCAGTCTCGTGGCTGTCCTATTGCCCTCTACGAGCGTGGGACTGCTGATGCAGCAGTGTTTGGACTTCTCGACGTTTCTAGAAGCTTCTAGATGCTTCCAGAGTGATGCAATACTTTATTGCATTATGTGTCGTGGTGATGGGTTGAAACTGAGGTAAGGTGTTGATCAAGGAGAAGTTATGGTGATGGGTAGAGACGGAGATAAGGATTAGAACAATAGAATAATGAGATCTTAATACTATGCTCTTATGTCTAGGGGACGGTGTATGGATCTTATGCAGATCAGACCTTGTATACATAGTGTGTGTACAAGGCCAACGTCGTACATCGGACGACGTAACACCTCCCAACGCGGAAAAGAAATTTCTTACATTTGAGAAATTTCTCGCTCAACACTCGCTTTCACATTCATTTATGCGACACATCGTCCGGGGGTACTCCGCGCAGGGAGCACAGTTCTCGGCGAGTATTTTCTATATTTGAACGAAACACTGGTCGCACTGAAATGTTGTCGGTGTCGGCACGTGGGGCTGGGGCTGGTTTTGTAATGTCCGACAAGTCGTATTCGCAATGTTCATTTTTCGACTGTCTTTTCTCGGGGTTTAGGGTGGGTGGGGAATCACTTTGTTCACTAACACATTCACTTGCACTTTTCCTGTATCTTGCTGCATACGTGTAAGTATTGTCCTTTTGCTTCAGGAAGATGAAGAATCTTGTGAGGGAGCTCCATACGGCGACTGCTAGATGTGTCACGTCCGTCACTGTGTTTTTGTTACAGGTACCAAGAGAGAGAAAAGAGAACAGTGACAGACGGACGGTTGAGATATTATGATTAAAATGAGGAGTGGTCTTTCGTGCCGAGACAGCCGCGGGCTGTCATATGCACTAGGACAACCGATATTGCTATGGATGCAGTCAAGAAAAGAACGTCCGACGCGGTTACAAGAAGTGTCCCGACAAGAATCACGCGCGAGATGATGCAACGAAAACGGTGAGTTTACAGGATTCAGCAATTATACAAGACATTATACGACTCACCGCAATGCTGTATTAACGCCTAATAATAGTGTTGCAGTAGGAACTGGCGGTACTGGCAGTAGGTGTCGTACATCGGGTCTTCTATACAGATGTCCTCGAGGTGGGGAAGATCTGGCAGAGTTGCTGCTGCTCGGTTCGGGACGACGTTAGTGGCCTTGGATGCTGGCCGCAAGACGACACGTTGGTGAGCTGGCAGAGGAACGTCACGGATGATTCGGCAACGGACCCTGGGAACGATGATCGTGTCTTGGCTGTCGTCGTCGGCTATGTCGATTACCTCAGGACGATCGACCGGATGCAGAACTGGCGTCGGAGCTCGCGAGAGGTCCGCGTGGTTGACCTCTTTAGGAGGGTTGCAAGGGCAACCGTATACAGAAACGTAATCGGACGCGTCACACGGAATGTGCTCGGTGGTTCCTAGAAGTTCTGTCCACTCGGTAGTGGCAATGATTTGATCGAGCACCGCTTTATTTCTCAACGCGCGTCTCAATTTAGCAAGTTGATACTTGCGTCCCGCTCGACGTGGGCGTCGCATGGGTAAGGAATAGTAATGATGGAATATTAATAATATATAATGAAATGAACTTCCATTTGTTATTAACCTTTTAGGTAGTTAACTCGCTTCACGTCTATAGTGGCGGCTCAGCGTTTCCACTGCGCTCTTTAGACCAATTCTAGACGTGGCACGAGAACTTCTCTATGACTCGCTTCAAATTCCTTATTGGCGGCTCAGCGTTTCCACTGCGCACTTTAGACCAAGTCCGGATATGTCACGAGTTTAATATATTCGATGCAAGAACTGAATTGGAAGATGGTGTTGAACTAACACAAGAATAACAAGATCGAAGCACTGGTATAACAACGATATATTAAATAAGAACTGGTAAGTACACTGGTATACAATATGTAAGTAATATTATAATAGGAGTAGTAATTGGATTAATGAATAATGGATATAGTAATATGTCGTAGGAATAATGTATGAGTTGAGTTGAGTTGAGTTAGAATTGGAATTGGAATTGGAATTAGGAGTGAAGGATCGACACACTTCACTTTCGCGGAGCTAGACTGAACACGTCTGCTCTTGAAGTGGGAAGAAGCCGGACTGGCACGTCCGTGCGAGTCGCTCGCTTGGAGCGGACCGTTCGAGTCGCTGTCTGGAGGCGGACTGATGCAAGCGTCCGCTCTGCCTTGCCTCCTTCGGTCGGAGTGGGGATAGCTGACGCTGCAGTCTCTTTGTTCTTCAGTCGTCGGAGTGGGAGAACCGCTGACGCAGCAGCGTCTTCGCTCCCGGGGACTGCACGTGCATTTCTGCTGACGCTGCAGTCTCGTGGCTGTCCTATTGCCCTCTACGAGCGTGGGACTGCTGATGCAGCAGTCTTTGGACTTCTCGACGTTTCTAGAAGCTTCTAGATGCTTCCAGAGTGATGCAATACTTTATTGCATTATGTGTCGTGGTGATGGGTTGAAACTGAGGTAAGGTGTTGATCAAGGTGAAGTTATGGTGATGGGTAGAGACGGAGATAAGGATTAGAACAATAGAATATATGAGATCTTAATACTATGCTCTTATGTCTAGGGGACGGTGTGTGGATCTTATGCAGATCAGACCTTGTATACATAGTGTATGTACAAGGCCAACGTCGTACATCGGACGACGTAACACCTCCCAACGCGGAAAAGAAATTTCTTACAAGGGAGAAATTTCTCGCTCAACACTCGACCTCACACTCATTCATGCGACGCATCGTCCGGGGGTACTCCGCGCAGGGAGCACAGTTCTCGGCGAGTATTTCCTATATCTGTACGAAACACTGGTCGCACTGAAATGTTGTCGGTGTCGGCACGTGGGGCTGGGGCTGGTTTTGTAATGTCCGACAAGTCGTATTCGCAATGTTCATTTTTCGACTGTCTTTTCTCGGGTTTTAGGGTGGGTGGGGAATCACTTTGTTCACTAACACTTTCACTTGCACTTTTCCTGTATCTTGCTGTATACGTGTAAGTATTGTCCTTTTGCTTCAGGAAGATGAAGAATCTTGTGAGGGAGCTCCATACGGCGACTGCTAGATGCAAACTCCATCCGTAAAGTGAGTGCAATGCAATACCATTGATTATGGTACTTATGATAGTCTTTATTGTTCGGATTGCTATATATATTCCTAGCACTCCGGCACTGATTGAACCAAATGTGGTGAATCCTGACCACAGTTTTTGTGCTGTTGACTCCGCTATCTGCTGCAGGGAGTTTTCGTCAAGCAGGTTGAACATATTAACGTTCCCTGTTGCGTAATCTCTGCCGGATGCTCCTTGGGCGATAGAATTTATTACGGCCACTCTTTCCACTGGAAACATGATGTGGTCCTGTAGTTTGTTGAGATCCTCTTGGGAATAAATTCCGCCTGTTGCGATACTTGTTGGATCCACGTACTTCCACGTGGGTTTGATGAGCGGTTGTAATGTTGCTGGGGCAACGGTCTCTGTGAGTGACGGCGTTAAACGATACCAAATTCCGTTTATTTTGTAGAGAGGCGGCAGGAGTTCATTGCATGGCTTTTCTGTACCTGTAGCAACTATAATATGGTCTCCTGGCTTTAAGAACTTGGAAGAATTCTGGTAAGTGATCGGAAGTTCATCGAAACACTTATCCGTTTTCCGAACTTGTACGGTTACTGGAATGCACTTTATAATATGCACCACTTCTCCAGCTGGAACTGCGACGAATCCTGGTTCTCGCATAATGGCAGCTGCTATTTCTTCCGGTGATGAGTGTAACATCGTTAGTGCGTTTTGAAGGACCTGTTTCTCCAGTTCGCACTTTTGCCGGATGACATCCTGGTACAACTGGGTAAGTTGACTTTTCAGATGTTTTTCTACGTAGATGAACTTACTATTCACGTAGGTGAATATGTCCAGATTGCTTACTATGGTGTGAGTGCGTTCCTTGAATTTACCAGACAGACTTGTATCCAGAATAAAGAGCTTGGGGTGCTCCGTGCGAATAATAATATAACCGCAAATTGATGTACGACCAGATTCTGTCAACGCGAATGTGGTGTCTTCAGATTCCACCATATATAGTGTAGGTGAGAACTTTGTCTTCGTAGAAACTCTGGTAGCTAGTCCTTCGTAGAGAACGTCGTAGCTATTGAACTTGCAGTAATCATTGGGAACGACGTCCCAGAATGTATGTCCATCTTGCGTATCAAGGCAGCTTCCTTTTGTGAAGGAGCATATTTGTCCTGACTGTAGATGGATCTGACCTGTAGAGAGCTTTACTGTTGCCGTGTAGTCCCTCAGGGTTATTCGAACAATGGCCTGTACCACGACACTGGTCCAAGTGCCGAATGGGTCGTTGTACGTTGTTCCCGCGCATTGCCCGTTATTTTGAAGTTCTCCCGCCAATGTGAGGCTGCGGGATGTAGTAGAATTGGGCTGGACTCCCGTGACCTGGGCGGTCGGAGTGATGAGGATTGTTCCGGTCTTCTGCAACTCGGAACAGGTTTCGCTGGTGGTTGCCAGTAAATATTCCTGTCGTCCGTTCGTGACGATGGAAACATGTGAGTGCATGCCACAATAGAATATCGTGCGATCGATTTCTATGTGGCACTGGATTACTCTCGTCTGAGTAAATTCTGCTAGTTGTAGCAATTGGATTTTTACTGAGTCCTCCGTGGGCTTGATTTCTTCAGGCTCGCAATCAGGAATATCGATGATGGAGAACGTTGTCGTGTTCAGTGTAGATCCTCCACAATCGTATCCGATGAGGGTGTACACTCGCGTGGCTAGAGAGAGTAAGATGGCAACTTGGATCGGCTGCATGATTACAGTTTCGTGTGTGTCTAAGGACTGACGGTCTTCTAAGGCGATTGCTGTTTCGGAGGAGCGGTGTTGCGATGTGATATGCTGATCTTCCAGTGGTGGAAGGAGATTTTGCTGACCAGAGGTTTCGTATTTCGCTCGTTTAATCTGGTAGGGGTATCTGTTATCGCGAGGGTACTCGGATTTATATTTCTTTCTTGCTGACTCGTATTTCGCCGTAGCGCAGAGATTAATTTTATCGTATTCGTTTCGCTTCGCATGGCAACGTGCAGATGGAAGTTGAAAGGAATCGAGTTTCTGTGGATCATCAAATATATGATTTTGAAGTAAGTTAAGAAGTTCTTTTACTCTGGAGGCTTTGATATCCTTCTCTGGTTTAGAACTGTCACTGGGTTTATTGTGCAATATAGAACAGACCTGCTTACATATGGGTCTTGAAGATCTTTGATTGTCGTAGGAATGGAGTTGGTCTTGGAATTGATCGGGCTGGTTACCGGAGTTAGAATAAGGATCGGGCTGGTTACCGGAGTTAGTATAAGAATCGGGCTGGTTACCGGAGTTAGTATAATGATCGGGCTGGTTACCGGAGTTAGTATGAGAATCGGGCTGGTTACCGGAGTTAGTAATGTCGGGATGGTTACCGAATACGTCGGGATGATACCCGGAAGTAGAATGGTCGGGATGGTTACCGAATACGTCGGGATGGTTCCCGGAATTAGAAAGGTCGGGATGGTTACCGAATGCGTCGGGATGATACCCGGAATTAGAAAAGTCGGAAGAGTACGACTCGATTTCTTCCATCTCCAATGGGGGCAATCGAAATGAAACTCTTTCCGACGAGGTGTTAAAACACCGGAGGCTCGCTTTGCCTTTACGATTGGTGACAACGCAGTCACCCAGGAATACATCCGGCGCTACATTAACACGGCGGATATATCCCTGTTTAGGTCCTTCGACGTCGATCGCTATGCACGCAACGGTACGAGGTTCGAGGACGAATTCTTCGGATTTCAGAGGAGTCTTTGTTCGGACTCGATCCTCACGCTCCACGACCCGACTTCTCGCAGTGTACTCCGATATCTCTCGAGTCTCCTTCGATTCCGGCCGGCTTTTCACGGCGTTTTTCTCTAGGGAGTACTCGATCGAATCCCGAGGAGGCATTGAAATAACCTCCGTCACCGGAGCTCTGCAAGGTCTGACCGCGGGTGCACGAGGATTTGAGGAAGACACTCGAACGTTCCTTGCCGAATGTTCCTCACGCTTGGCGGCTGGAGTTTTAACGAGATCATTGGTCATAGACGAAGGCATTGAAATAACCTCTGCTGCCAATTTATCGCGAGGCTCAGCCGTGGGCGCGCAAGGGTTCGAGAAGGGAACCCGAATGTTTCCTATCATAATGTATTCGTTCGCAAAGGAGATCTCGGCTCCTGTTCTGAAGAAGGGAGAACCGAGGATTCCGTCGATGTTAATTGGGAAGTTTTCTTCCAAGACATGAAATTCGATAGGGTTTTGACCCTGTAAGTGTATTTTAATTTGACCGAGAGTTGGAATGGATCCCTCGGTTATTCCTTGGACTTCTATAGTGTTCGTATAATCTATAGGTAGATTTGGTTCTAGACTTGACGCACGAATTAAATTGATCTCCGAACCCGTGTCCAACAAAAATTCACACTTCTTTTGTAATTGAGGGGCGGAGATTTTTACGCGCGGAATTGGTGAGTCTGCAGCAAGATTTACTGCTGAGACGAATCGTCGGACTGGTCGTTCGTCCGGATAGTCGTTTGGGTGCGGGCTGTAGTTTGGGTTGAAGATGCGGCCTCCCGCCTGGGGTTGGCTTCGGTCGGGAGGCCGGACTCGTTTCCCGACCTCCTATTATTATTAAAAGCGCGCTTACGGCACTCGTGAATATCGTGCCCGGGGACTTTGCAGTAGTTGCAAAATTTGTTAGGGCTTGAGGGGCGATCTGTGCGACCATCGCGGTACGTGTTTTGGTCGCGAGGATTATTTTCCCATCGCCGTTGCGGCGTCGGGGAGCGATAAGAGTCCCGGTTTAAGTTTCTCGAGGACTGCTGAGACGAGTCCGGTCTGTTATCGCGGCGTTCTTGAGTTCGCTCTGGATTGTCACGAGGGGACTCGTACGTGGAACGCTGGCGATACGGCCGGTTATCAGAGAAGCTGACTCGTTTTTCTTCGCGGATCAGTTCTCGTCGACGAGTCTGGTCTGACTCATACTGCCTGTAAGCAGAGATGGCTGCTTCGAAAACAGTGGCAGGATTTCGCGAAGGGCAATGAAGCACTTCGGCACGCAGCTGGGGAAGGAGACCTCGTAGAAAACAATCTACTACGAAGCGATCTAGTTCTTCGTAATCAAGGCCAATATCTGTGGCATCTTGAATCGCGGTTCGAAGGTCTTTAACGCGATTGATGAAGTCTAAAATGTGCTCGTTTGGAGCTTGGAGTACACTCGCGAGATCGCCACGGTACTGGTCAACGAATTTGTATGGGCCCAGTACTGTTCGTAATTTCTCGCATAGTGTAGAAATTGTGAATATGTGCTGGCCTTCTATAGCGGCATAAGCACGATCGTGCAGTTTATTGCAGAGCAATTTTGTGAGGGCACGCTCTGCAGTGGCCGGTACGGTGTCACGCGCGCGTTTGCATGCACGTATGAATTGTAGGACGGAAGACGAAGTTCCGTCGAATCTAGGGACAAGCTCGGCGGCTTGTTTTAGAGCGAAATTGCCAGTAGGTTCATACTGTGGGATTTCGCGTGGCTCTGGCGGTGAAGGTTCCCGCATATTAGAGACGTTACTAGGGCCTGGTGTAGGCGATTGTTGACGTAGGGTTTGACTCGTTATTTGGATGTTATGAAGCTCTTTTCGTATTTCGTCGAGCATATTCTTTTGGTTTTGTGCGTCTTCTTCATATTTGAGACGCAATTTGGCAATAAAATCAGTTTCTTCTTTGAGATATTGCTCTCTACGGGCGAGGTCTTGCGCATAAAGGAGTAACTCTTCCTCGGTCATTGGAGGAAGGTCTGCGTTAGGATCTGCTCGGAGATCCTTTTGAGATCGCGTGATTGGGCGAGACATTTTGAAAGATATAAATGGGATTTAAGAAATGTGAACTTCGCACTGACACGCGTCGGAGCTTATCAATGCAAATATCGGCGACCACTTCGATGTCCTACCGACTGCGCCAAATTTGTCACGTCCGTCACTGTGTTTTTGTTACAGGTACCAAGAGAGAGAAAAGAGAACAGTGACAGACGGACGGTTGAGATATTATGATTAAAATGAGGAGTGGTCTTTCGTGCCGAGACAGCCGCGGGCTGTCATATGCACTAGGACAACCGATATTGCTATGGATGCAGTCAAGAAAAGAACGTCCGACGCGGTTACAAGAAGTGTCCCGACAAGAATCACGCGCGAGATGATGCAACGAAAACGGTGAGTTTACAGGATTCAGCAATTATACAAGATATTATACGACTCACCGCAATGTTGTATTAACGCCTAATAATATTGTTGCAGCAGGAACTGGCGGTACTGACAGTAGGTGTCGTACATCGGATCTTCTATACAGATGTCCTCGAGGTGGGGAAGATCTGGCAGAGTTGCTGCTGCTCGGTTCGGGACGACGTTAGTGGCCTTGGATGCTGGCCGCAAGACGACACGTTGATGAGCTGGCAGAGGAACGTCACGGATGATTCGGCAACGGACCCTGGGAACGATGATCGTGTCTCGGCTGTCGTCGTCGTCGGCTATGTCGATCACCTCTGGACAATCGACCGGATGTAGAACTGGCGTCGGAGCTCGCGAGAGGTCCGCGTGGTTGACCTCTTTAGGAGGGTTGCAAGGGCAACCGTATACAGAAACGTAATCGGACGCGTCACACGGAATGTGCTCGGTGGTTCCCAGAAGTTCTGTCCACTCGGTAGTGGCAATGATTTGATCGAGCACCGCTTTATTTCTCAACGCGCGTCTCAATTTAGCAAGTTGATACTTGCGTCCCGCTCGACGTGGGCGTCGCATGGGTAAGGAATAGTAATGATGGAATATTAATAATATAATGAAAATGAACTTCCACTTGTTATTAACCTTTTTGGTAGTTAACTCGCTTCACGTCTATAGTGGCGGCTCAGCGTTTCCACTGCGCTCTTTAGACCAATTCTAGACGTGGCACGAGAACTTCTCTATGACTCGCTTCAAATTCCTTATTGGCGGCTCAGCGTTTCCACTGCGCACTTTAGACCAAGTCCGGATATGTCACGAGTTTAATATATTCGATGCAAGAACTGAATTGGAAGATGGTGTTGAACTAACACAAGAATAACAAGATCGAAGCACTGGTATAACAACGATATATTAAATAAGAACTGGTAAGTACACTGGTATACAATATGTAAGTAGTATTATAATAGGAGTAGTAATTGGATTAATGAATAATGGATATTGTAATATGTTATAGGAATAACGTATGAGAATTAGGACTTGAGTTGAGTTGAGTTAGAGTTGGAATTGGAATTGGAATTAGGAGTGAAGGATCGACACACTTCACTTTCGCGGAGCTAGACTGAACACGTCTGCTCTTGAAGCCGGACTGGCGGCTGAGGCCAGGTAGGCACGTCTGTGCGAGTCGCTGGCTGAAGGCGGACTGCTCGAGTCGCGAGATGGAGGCGGACTGCTGCAAGCGTCCGCTCTGCCTTGCCTCCTTCGTTCGGAGTGGGGATAGCTGACGCTGCAGTCTCTTTGTTCTTCAGTCGTCGGAGTGGGAGAACCGCTGACGCAGCAGCGTCTTCGCTCCCGGGGACTGCACGTGCATTTCTGCTGACGCTGCAGTCTCGTGGCTGTCCTATTGCCCTCTACGAGCGTGGGACTGCTGATGCAGCAGTCTTTGGACTTCTCGTCGTTTCTAGAAGCTTCCAGATGCTTCCAGAGTGATGCAATACTTTATTGCATTATGTGTCGTGGTGATGGGTTGAAACTGAGGTAAGGTGTTGATCGAGGTGAAGTTATGGTGATGGGTAGAGACGGAGATAAGGATTAGAACAATCGAATATATGAGATCTTAATATTATGTTCTTATTTCTAGGGGACGGTGTATGGATCTTATGCAGATCAGACCTTGTATACATAGTGTGTGTACAAGGCCAACGTCGTACATCGGACGACGTAACACCTCCCAACGCGGAAAAGAAATTTCTTACAAGGAAGAAATTTCTCGCTCAACACTCGACCACACACTCATTCATGCGACGTATCGTCCGGGGGTACTCCGCGCAGGGAGCACAGTTCTCGGCGAGTATTTCCTATATTTGTACGAAACACTGGTCGCACTGAAATGTTGTCGGTGTCGGCACGTGGGGCTGGGGCTGGTTTTGTAATGTCCGACAAGTCGTATTCGCAATGTTCATTATTCGACTGTCTTTTCTCGGGGTTTAGGGTGGGTGGGGAATCACTTTGTTCACTAACACTTTCACTTTTGTCTTTTCTTATCTGCGTCCAGATGAGTGTCACGTTTCGCTGACGCGGGGTTTGCGTTGGATTATTCGGCGCACGCTTGAGTTTGTTTGCATGTACAATCTTAAAATGGTTCCCTACTTTAATTTTTACATTGTTTGAGTCTAGGATGTCGCAAATTTCGTGAGGACCCGTATATTGCGCATCGAATTTGCCCTTGCAGGGTTCTTTGAGTAGGAATACCTGTTCTATATCTTCCGGTGGTCGAAGGAGATTTTGCCGATGCTGGGCTTCGAATTTCGCTCGCTTATTCTCATAGGAATATCCGTTATCGCGAGGGTACTCGGATTTATATTGCTTTCTTGCTGACGCGTATTTCGCTGTAGCGCAGAGATTAATTTTATCGTATTCGTTTCGCTTCGCATGGCAACGTGCAGATGGAAGTTGAAAGGAATCGAGTTTCTGTGGATCATCAAAGATATGATTTTGAAGTAAGTTATGAAGTTCTTTTACTCTGGAGGCTTTGATATCCTTCTCTGGTTTAGAACTGTCGCTGGATTTATTGTGCAATATAGAACAGACCTGCTTACATATGGGTCTTGAAGATCTTTGATTGTCGTAGGAAAGGAGTTGGTCTTGGAATTGATCGGGCTGGTTACCGGAGTTAGAATAAGGATCGGGCTGGTTACCGGAATTAGTATAAGAATCGGGCTGGTTACCGGAGTTAGTATGAGAATCGGGCTGGTTACCGGAGTTAGTATAATGATCGGGCTGGTTACCGGAGTTAGTATAAGAATCGGGCTGGTTACCGGAGTTAGTAATGTCGGGATGGTTACCGAATGCGTCGGGACGATACCCGGAAGTAGAAAGGTCGGGATGGTTACCGAATGCGTCGGGATGGTTCCCGGAATTAGAAAGGTCGGGATGGTTACCGAATGCGTCGGGATAGTACCCGGAATTAGAAAGGTCGGGATGGTTACCGAATACGTCGGGATGATACCCGGAAGTAGAAAGGTCGGGATGGTTACCGAATACGTCGGGATGATACCCGGAATTAGAAAGGTCGGAAGAGTACGACTCGATTTCTTCCATCTCCAATGGGGGCAATCGAAATGAAACTCTTTCCGACGAGGTGTTAAAACACCGGAGGCTCGCGTTGCCTTTACGATTGGTGACAACGCAGTCACCCAGGAATACATCCGGCGCTACATTAACACGGCGGATATATCCCTGTTTAGGTCCTTCGACGTCGACCGCTATGCACGCAACGGTACGAGGTTCGAGGACGAATTCTTCGGATTTCGGAGGAGTCTTTGTTCGGACTCGATCCTCACGCTCCACGACCCGACTTCTCGCAGTGTACTCCGATATCTCTCGAGTCTCCTTCGATTCCGGCCGGCTTTTCACGGCGTTTTTCTCTAGGGAGTACTTGATCGAATCCCGAGGAGGCATTGAAATAACCTCCGTCACCGGAGCTCTGCAAGGTCTGACCGCGGGTGCACGAGGATTTGAGGAAGACACTCGAACGTTCCTTGCCGAATGTTCCTCACGCTTGGCGGCTGGAGTTTTAACGAGATCGTTGGTCATAGACGAAGGCATTGAAATAACCTCTGCTGCCAATTTATCGCGAGGCTCAGCCGTGGGCGCGCAAGGGTTCGAGAAGGGAACCCGAATGTTTCCTATCATAATGTATTCATTCGCAAAGGAGATCTCGGCTCCTGTTCTGAAGAAGGGAGAACCGAGGATTCCGTCGATGTTAATTGGGAAGTTTTCTTCCAAGACATGAAATTCAATAGGGTTTTGACCCTGTAAGTGTATTTTAATTTGACCGAGAGTTGGAATGGATCCCTCGGTTATTCCTTGGACTTCTATAGTGTTCGTATGATCTATAGGTAGATTTGGTTCTAGACTTGACGCACGAATTAAATTGATCTCCGAACCCGTGTCTAACAAAAATTCACACTTCTTTTGTAATTGAGGGGCGGAGATTTTTACGCGCGGAATTGGTGAGTCTGCAGCAAGATTTACTGCTGAGACGAATCGTCGGACTGGTCGTTCGTCCGGATAGCCGTTTGGGTGCGGGCTGTAGTTTGGGTTGAAGATGCGGCCTCCCGCCTGGGGTTGGCTTCGGTCGGGAGGCCGGACTCGTTTCCCGACCTCCTATTATTATTAAAAGCGCGCTTACGGCACTCGTGAATATCGTGCCCGGGGACTTTGCAATAGTTGCAAAATTTGTTAGGGCTTGAGGGGCGATCTGTGCGACCATCGCGGTACGTGTTTTGGTCGCGAGGATTATTTTCCCATCGCCGTTGCGGCGTCGGGGAGCGATAAGAGTCCCGGTTTGAGTTTCTTGAGGACTGCTGAGACGAGTCCGGTCTGTTATCGCGGCGTTCTTGAGTTCGTTCTGGGATATCACGAGCGGATTCATTCGTGGAACGCGGGCGATACGGCCGGTTATCAGAGAAGCTGACTCGTTTTTCTTCGCGGATCAGTTCTCGTCGACGAGTCTGGTCTGACTCATACTGCCTGTAAGCAGAGATGGCTGCTTCGAAAACAGTGGCAGGATTTCGCGAAGGGCAATGAAGCACTTCGGCACGCAGCTGGGGAAGGAGACCTCGTAGAAAACAATCTACTACGAAGCGATCTAGTTCTTCGTAATCAAGGCCAATGTCTGTGGCATCTTGAATCGCGGTTCGAAGGTCTTTAACGCGATTGATGAAGTCTAAGATGTGCTCGTTTGGAGCTTGGAGTACACTCGCGAGATCGCCACGGTACTGGTCCACGAATTTGTATGGGCCCAGTACTGTACGTAACTTTTCGCATAGTGCAGAAATTGTGACTATGTGCTCGCCTTCTATAGCGGCATAAGCACGATCGTGGAGTTTATTGCAGAGCAATTTCGTGAGGGCACGCTCTGCAGTGGCCGGTACGGTGTCACGCGCGCGTTTGCATGCACGTATGAATTGTAGGACGGAAGACGAAGTTCCGTCGAATCTAGGGACAAGCTCGGCGGCTTGTTTTAGAGCGAAATTACCAGTAGGTTCATACTGTGGGATTTCGCGTGGCTCTGGCGGTGAAGGTTCCCGCATATTAGAGACGTTACTAGGGCCTGGTGTAGGCGATTGTTGACGTAGGGTTTGACTCGTGATTTGGATGTTATGAAGCTCTTTTCGTATTTCGTCGAGCATATTCTTTTGGTTTTGTGCGTCTTCTTCATATTTGAGACGCAATTTGGCAATAAAATCAGTTTCCTCTTTGAGATATTGCTCTCTACGGGCGAGGTCTTGCGCATAAAGGAGTAACTCTTCCTCGGTCATTGGAGGAAGGTCTGCGTTAGGATCTGCTCGGAGATCCTTTTGAGATCGCGTGATTGGGCGAGACATTTTGAAAGATATAAATGGGATTTAAGAAATGTGAACTTCGCACTGACACGCGTCGGGGCTTATTAATGCAAATATCGGTGTGACGTCGGTCGCACCTCCGACGTTAGCTTTAAGACTACATGTAAAATTAGATACATAAGAGCGAGCGTTCCCCTTTAAAGATTCCAAAACTCCTAAAAATCCTTCATAACAATGAATCCTTAACACCACGTACATCTGATTGAAATCCATCAACATAACCTAAAATCCAAAATCTGTCAAATTCCTAAAATAGCCAAAAATGGCCCAAACTCGAAGATTGAATTATCATTGGACTCGTGAGCGAAAATCATGAAACTAACCTAAAAATTTGTAGGTTATGTTCTCAATTCGCGTTTGTTTAGACTTTACCAAAATTTCGATTTTTGGTAATTTTCAAAAGTACTTAGAATATTTTCAAACATATGATCGGTCGACAAATGATGTCAACTAATCATATGACATATAAATTTACATCGAAACGCCTTGCAAGAGCAAGCGCTCGAAAATATTCTAAGTCCCAATTTATTTAAATAAATAAATAGGTACGCCAATGGTTACCACTTAATTTTCGAGTCCTGCACCACTGGGAACGAAAACTGCTGACTCTAGTGCGGCGGCCATCGCGCTGTTTACGACGAAGACCGGCACAAAGAGGACACGGTCCCCTTTTGCGAAGTCAGCATTTTTCGGACGAACGTTGTTCGTCGACGAACGTTCGATTTTCCCCAGTCCTCTCCGGGGACCCGAGTGGGTCAGTCGAGTTTTCGTCAATCTTCCAAGTCCAGACTATTTAGACATAGTCTTTCCAAATCCAGATTGTTTAGACACAATCTTTCCAAATCCATACTGTTTAGACACAGTCCCTAATACCATTCAGTAATATCGTATTCTTATTCGTTTAATTCAAACATTACGTCGTTTATTCAATTAAACATTTTTATTGCGTTTCATATTTCGTACTTAGTACGTATTTCGATTTCGTTAATAATAAGCATCTTTACCTTTGTATTCTTTTACGTTTATAATATACTTTGTTTTACCAGAGTCAATCTAAATCCCAATTATTATTTCCTTGCTCCTAACTTCGTAGTTTGAAGTGACACGTTGTTAGTTAGAGATAGAGTTCTCACTGGAAAGTTCGCGAATAGTATTCCTTATTCAATTTCCTGTTACGTGTTCGCGTACGTGCGTGATAGTGATAGACTTGCTCGCATAGCAAGCTCCGCAGCATCCACGTCCGTTTTTTCGAATCAAAATATCGTCAACCACGCGGACGATATTCGCGAGATAAATTCACGGGATCGTACAGCGTCCACGTCCGTTTTCGCTAGTTAAAATATCGTCAATCACGCGGACGATATTCGTGAGTTAGATTCACGGTATCGTACAGCGTCCACGCCCGTTTCCTCAACGAGCGCATCCGTCTACAATACCGTAGCAGCCGGCTGTCAATCATTGGAGGTCGTTCCTGTCAAATATTGACGTGACAGAGTTTGGCGCAGTCGTCAATCCTTGAAGGTCGTTTCCAGCCATTTGGATCAACGCCTGTCGAGCAGAGGGGACCGAATTCAAGGTCATCAGCGCAACCGTAGCCGTTCATCCGTTGCGAATTCATTTCTCGTGTCAATCGACAAACAAGCGAAGCGTAAAAGTAAGTGGAACATATTATCGCGTATGTTTCAGGGTCGCGTGCATCTTTCATCTGTGTAAGACTGCATGCAGGTGTCGGCATCGGGTCCTAGTCTGTTGATAAAAAGACCAACACTTTTATTAAATGTCAGTCAGTGGAAGAGTAGAGTAGCCGGGCCGCGGTATTCTCTTCTCTTGCTCTTATAGCCCCGCCAGGACGTGACAAATTTGGCGCAGTCGGTAGGACACTCGTTGGTCACCGATGTTAGAGACACCGTCAACACTTTTGTAGGATACGTCATGTGTCCTACCTCTGCCAAAATTTGTTGTGACAAATTTGGCGCAGTCGGTAGGACAGTCGTTGGTCACCGATGTTAGAAGCACGGCATCAAGGAATAAAAATAGAATCAGTGTTAGCACGCGAACCCCTGCGCGTTCCATCATTGTTTGACAATTTAACGCAGTAGACTTAGAGTCCGTGAAAGCATAGTGTCAGTTAAAAGTGCGACGGGCAGTGAAGGAAATGCCCTTTCGCCCACGTTACATACTCAAATTATTTTTCGCGATGTTCGTACTCAGTACTAATTCATCGAGAGTTTTAGTGAACGTTAAAGTGCGACGGGCGGTTTAGAAAACGCCCCTTCGCCCACGTTATATAGTCGGATTATTTTTCGCGAATTTCATACTTAGAAATTTTCAAGCGACGCAATCATGGAAACGCGTAGCGAGGCTAGAAAGAAGGTTCCTCCTACGGAAGAGGAATTAATTGAATTCCAGAAAGATTTAGCTCGTAGAGAAGCAGCTCTCATTAATCAAACCGCCGCGTTGACTCAACTCAAATTGCAATACGAAACAGAAACGCGTGAGCAGAGAGAAACGTACGAGGATATACGCCGCGAGATAGCAGAAATCCGATCGGCCAGAGATTCTCAATCAATTCCAGCTAGCCCAGTCGTTGCGCCCCGCGAACCCATAATGCACGATTCTTCGAATTTCACCGTTAAACAAGCGGTTGAACTTGTGCCTACCTTTGACGGCACCTCCATAACCGTGCTACAATTCGTTCGCGCGTGCAAGCGAGCCTTGGAAGCTGTTCCAGCCACAGCTGAGCGTACCCTCACTAGATTAGTATGCAATAAGCTTAGAGGACAGGCATACGCCGCGATTGAAGACGTAAATATTAACACAATCTCTGAATTGTGCAACCGCCTGAAAGATGTACTAGGCCCATATAAATTCATCGATCAGTATCGCGGAGAATTAGCTTCGATACACCAGGGACAGTCCGAGCACGTGTTGAATTATATTACGCGAGTAAAGGACCTTAGAACGGCGATCATAGATTCAGGCCGCGGGGTCCCCAATCTAGACGAGATTGATAAATTCACAATTGATTGTTTCATGCGTGGTCTTATCCCAGCGCTTCGAGCCGAGGTCAGGCTCTGTGCGTCACTCGAATTACAGAAAATATTCGACGAAGCAGTAACCGCGTACAAACAGTACGAGCTTGACCGTGTTCGTTATCGTGACGACGGACGCCGCGTTGCATTCTCCGACTCTCGTAATCGCACACCAGAGCGATCAAGCAACTCTTATTATGATAGGAATGCGCCTGAGCAGCGCAACAGATCTTCGGAAAGGAAAGATCAACGACCTTCCTTTTCACCTCGTGAATCCTGGCGAGACAGGAAACCCGATAACAGAGACGCGTATCGCTCTCCTCCTCCGCGACGTCACGAACCGTCGCAATCAAATCAGCGCGAAATGTATAAACGCGAAGATCGCGCTTCCCAGTCCCCAGGTCGCGATCGCTTCCCTACGGAGAATCAGAAGTATTGTAAATATTGTAAGCGCACGGGACATGACATACACGAATGTCGCCGCCGCGAATATTACAATAGAAATGAGTCGGGAAACGAATCAAGCCTCCCGACAAACGCGACCAAAGGACGGGAGGCATCCCAAGAGAATCGCCAAAAGGCAACACAGCTGGCCGTCATCAGCGACGACCAGCAGTAGATGAAATTCGAGTAGATAGGAGAGATAACCCGGACGGTCAGCAGAATGAACGACCATCCGCGAAATTAGTCTCGGCAATAAATCTCGCGCCGGACTCCCCTATCCCTCGAATAAAAGCAAAATCGTCACTCTTCTCAAAAGAGTGTGAGTTCCTCTTGGACACCGGGTCCGAGGTCAACTTAATCCGAGCGTCTGGTATCAAATCTGACGTTCATCTAAAAACTGACAGCGTCATACACGTCCATGGCGTGACAGAAGGAGAAATTGCGACCCTCGGTTATATCAATGCGGAGCTAGCAGATTCCATTAAAGTCACGCTACACGTTTTGCCTGACAGTTTTCCAATTAATATAGATGGTATCTTAGGCTCCCCCTTCTTCAGAGAGGGAGCAGAGATATCATTTGCGAAGGAATGCGTAGAGTATAAAAACCTACGTATTCCCTTTTCGAATCCTCGGGAATATTCCATCGAAAGCCGTACCGCCGCCTGCATAGCCGTCAACGTAAAGGGCCCAAGCGAAGGGTATGTGCGCAAAGTAGATGTAAAACCCGATGTGTTCTTAGGTGATTGTTTAGTCACCAACCGTAACGGAAAGGCATACCTGCGATGCTTTAACGCATCGTCCGAAGTGGCGTCCTTCTCCCTGCCTACGTTGGAGGTGGAAGAGATCGAGGTTCCCTTTTCGAATATTCAAGCCGAAGTCAATTCGGACTTATTCAATGCTCGTGCGTGCCGCGCGCACGAGACGATCGTTAACGATCAACTCGCGTCTTCTATTAATTCCGGTAACCATTCCGACGATTCCGGTAGCCATCCCGATTCTTTAAATAATTCCGGTAACCATCCCGACGATTCCGGTAGCCATCCCGATTCTTTAAATAATTCCGGTAACCATTCCGACGATTCCGGTAGCCATCCCGATTTCCTAAACAATTCCGGTAACCATTCCGACGATTCCGGTAGCCATCCCGATTCTTTAAATAATTCCGGTAACCATTCCGACGATTCCGGTAGCCATCCCGATACTTTAAAGAATTCCGGTAACCATCCCGACGATTTATATTCAAAGTCCTGTGTGGAAAGAAACATCAACGCCTTCGCCTCAGATGAACTTTTAGAATGTTCATATGAGAACAATTTAGAAAACATTTCCATTCCTAAAGTTAAATCAAAAGGAGTTTATGTTTTGCCACAAACTCCTATCTTCAAATCCTCGCCGGAACAAGACCTCTTGCAGCTTCAACGATCAAGTATCCGTGCGACCGAAAACAAAGTCCATGCGTCTGGCAAATACAATTCCGCGAGATTCGCGTCAGCAAGAAAAAGAAATAAAGCCGATACATTATACTCGCCCGAGACAACTAAGTCTGATTATAAGCTTTCGTTATGTATCTTGCGAAACGAATTCAATCTTCCTAGCGTTAACAGAGTCTCCAATATCGTTACGCCAACGATAAACTATCGCAGCGACCCAAGAGCGAAATTTAAAACCTCTGGTCAGCATCACCCCACTCCACAGCAGGAAGACGATATCCCTGCGACGCAACGAGATCTTCAAGGAGAAACCGTCACCCCTGAAGATCATCAGTCTCTCGACAACGCTATAACAGCAACCATGCAGCCGATACAAGCAGCTATCTTGCTCTCTATTGCCACGCAAGCCTCAACACTCATTGGATATGACTGTGGAGGTTCAACCTTGAATATTACCACGTATTCAACTATTGACACTCTTAACTGCGAGCCAGAAGACATCGCACCAGCTGAAAATTTAGAAAGAATTCAGCTCCTGCAGCTAGCTGAATTCTCGCAAGCTCGTGTCTTGCAATGCCATATCGGAATAGACAGAACCATATACTATTGTGGCATGCACTCACATAATTCGGTAGTATCCAATGGTCGACAAGACTATATATTACCGATCTCCAGCGAAACCTGTTCGAGCCTACACACGACGGGGACAATATTCATCACCCCAGCCGCTCAGATCACAGGTATTCAGCCGAACTCGACCTCCTCTCACGGCCTCACGTTAGCAGGAGTTATTCAGAACGATGGTAGCTGCGCTGGAACCACGTATAGTGATCCGTTTGGGACTTGGACCGATGTCGTGGTACAAGCTTTAGTCCGAATCACGATCCGCGACTACATCGCTCCAATCAGATTGTCAACCGGACAGATTCATCTACAAACTGGGCAAACCTGCCCCCTTCAAAAAGGAAGCTGCTTAGACGCACAAGATGGCCATACGTTCTGGGAAACCACGCCGACGGACTCGTGCAAATTCAATAATTATGATGTCTTGTACGAAGGGATAGCCACTAAACTATCCTCCAAGGTGAATCCTTCTCCAACCCTGTATACCGTAGCATCGCAGGACACGACTTTTGCACTCACGGAGACAGGCAGATCGTCAGTTTGCGGATATGTCATAATCCGAACGGAACACCCCAAGCTGTTCATTCTGGAAGTTGGAAGTTCAGGAAAATTCAAGGAGAAAACACACACCTTGGTCAACAATCTGGACATCTTCACGTATGTCAACAGCAAATTTGTTTACGTGGAGAAGCACCTCCGGAAACAATTTTCTCAACTCTACAAAGATGTAATCCGTCAGAAGTGTGAGCTAGAGCGTCAGATTCTCCAGAACGCCCTCACATTATTACATTCAGCACCCGAAGAAGTTGCCACTGCCATCATGAAGGATGTCGGATTTATCGCAGTTCCAGCAGGAGAGGTAGTGCACATAATAAAGTGCATACCAGTCACGGTCCAAGTGAGGAAAACCGAACGGTGTTATGATGAGCTACCCATCACGTATCGGAACACATCAAAATTCCTGAAGCCAAGGGACCACATCATTTCAAATACGGGGACAGAAAAGCCATGCAATGAGCTACTTCCCCCATATTACAGACTCCACGGAACATGGTATCGCCTAGCACCGTCATTGATGGAGGCCATCACTCCTTCGGAGCTTCACCCCCTCGCCAAGCCAACCTGGAAATACATAGATCCGAAGAACTTGGCAACGGGAGGCATTTATTCACAAGACGACCTGGACAAACTACAGGATCATATAATGTTTCCTGTAGAGAAGGTAGCAGTCATAAATTCAATCGCACAGGGTGCGACGGGAAGACAGTTTGCAGCAGGAAACATCAACATGTTCAACCTGCTCGATGAAAACTCCCTACAGCAGATAGCGGAGTCTACAGCACAGAAATTATGGTCCGGATTCACTACATTCGGATCAATAAGTGCTGGAATAATCGGAGTGTATGTAACGATCCGCACGATCAAAACAATCATCAGTACGATCGTTAACGGCATCGCATTACACTCACTATACGGCTGGAGCCTGCATCTCGTTGTCGCCATCTGGAGTTCACTGACCCGGTTCTTTATATTCATGAAGCAGAGGGACAACAAGACTTCAGCGGCCATCGAGGACAAAGATAGTGATAGTGCCAGTGTCGGAGAATTCCGAACCCGTCCTCCCTTGACGAAACGAACGTTAATTTGCGATTCCCTTGACCCAGCGTTGCGAGACAGGGATGACATTTCAGTGCATCCTGTCTACCGCCACCCAGAGGCAGAGATTCCACTGCGTGAAATCTCTTCTCTAAGGGGGGAGGTGTGACGTCGGTCGCACCTCCGACGTTAGCTTTAAGACTACATGTAAAATTAGATACATAAGAGCGAGCGTTCCCCTTTAAAGATTCCAAAACTCCTAAAAATCCTTCATAACAATGAATCCTTAACACCACGTACATCTGATTGAAATCCATCAACATAACCTAAAATCCAAAATCTGTCAAATTCCTAAAATAGCCAAAAATGGCCCAAACTCGAAGATTGAATTATCATTGGACTCGTGAGCGAAAATCATGAAACTAACCTAAAAATTTGTAGGTTATGTTCTCAATTCGCGTTTGTTTAGACTTTACCAAAATTTCGATTTTTGGTAATTTTCAAAAGTACTTAGAATATTTTCAAACATATGATCGGTCGACAAATGATGTCAACTAATCATATGACATATAAATTTACATCGAAACGCCTTGCAAGAGCAAGCGCTCGAAAATATTCTAAGTCCCAATTTATTTAAATAAATAAATAGGTACGCCAATGGTTACCACTTAATTTTCGAGTCCTGCACCACTGGGAACGAAAACTGCTGACTCTAGTGCGGCGGCCATCGCGCTGTTTACGACGAAGACCGGCACAAAGAGGACACGGTCCCCTTTTGCGAAGTCAGCATTTTTCGGACGAACGTTGTTCGTCGACGAACGTTCGATTTTCCCCAGTCCTCTCCGGGGACCCGAGTGGGTCAGTCGAGTTTTCGTCAATCTTCCAAGTCCAGACTATTTAGACATAGTCTTTCCAAATCCAGATTGTTTAGACACAATCTTTCCAAATCCATACTGTTTAGACACAGTCCCTAATACCATTCAGTAATATCGTATTCTTATTCGTTTAATTCAAACATTACGTCGTTTATTCAATTAAACATTTTTATTGCGTTTCATATTTCGTACTTAGTACGTATTTCGATTTCGTTAATAATAAGCATCTTTACCTTTGTATTCTTTTACGTTTATAATATACTTTGTTTTACCAGAGTCAATCTAAATCCCAATTATTATTTCCTTGCTCCTAACTTCGTAGTTTGAAGTGACACGTTGTTAGTTAGAGATAGAGTTCTCACTGGAAAGTTCGCGAATAGTATTCCTTATTCAATTTCCTGTTACGTGTTCGCGTACGTGCGTGATAGTGATAGACTTGCTCGCATAGCAAGCTCCGCAGCATCCACGTCCGTTTTTTCGAATCAAAATATCGTCAACCACGCGGACGATATTCGCGAGATAAATTCACGGGATCGTACAGCGTCCACGTCCGTTTTCGCTAGTTAAAATATCGTCAATCACGCGGACGATATTCGTGAGTTAGATTCACGGTATCGTACAGCGTCCACGCCCGTTTCCTCAACGAGCGCATCCGTCTACAATACCGTAGCAGCCGGCTGTCAATCATTGGAGGTCGTTCCTGTCAAATATTGACGTGACAGAGTTTGGCGCAGTCGTCAATCCTTGAAGGTCGTTTCCAGCCATTTGGATCAACGCCTGTCGAGCAGAGGGGACCGAATTCAAGGTCATCAGCGCAACCGTAGCCGTTCATCCGTTGCGAATTCATTTCTCGTGTCAATCGACAAACAAGCGAAGCGTAAAAGTAAGTGGAACATATTATCGCGTATGTTTCAGGGTCGCGTGCATCTTTCATCTGTGTAAGACTGCATGCAGGTGTCGGCATCGGGTCCTAGTCTGTTGATAAAAAGACCAACACTTTTATTAAATGTCAGTCAGTGGAAGAGTAGAGTAGCCGGGCCGCGGTATTCTCTTCTCTTGCTCTTATAGCCCCGCCAGGACGTGACATCGGCGACCACTTCGTTGTCCTACCGACTGCGCCAAATTTGTCACGTCCGTCACTGTGTTTTTGTTACAGGTACCAGGAGAGAGAAAAGAGAACAGTGACAGACGGACGGTTGAGATATTATGATTAAAATGAGGAGTGGTCTTTCGTGCCGAGACAGCCGCGGGCTGTCATATGCACTAGGACAACCGATATTGCTATGATGCAGTCAAGAAGAGAACGTCCGACGCGGTTACAAGAAGTGTCCCGACAAGAATCGCACGCGAGAGGATGCAACGAGAACGGTGAGTTTACAGGATTCAGCAATTATACAAGATATTATACGACTCACCGCAATGTTGTATTAACGCCTAATAATATTGTTGCAGCAGGAACTGGCGGTACTGACAGTAGGTGTCGTACATCGGATCTTCTATACAGATGTCCTCGAGGTGGGGAAGATCTGGCAGAGTTGCTGCTGCTCGGTTCGGGACGACGTTAGTGGCCTTGGATGCTGGCCGCAAGACGACACGTTGATGAGCTGGCAGAGGAACGTCACGGATGATTCGGCAACGGACCCTGGGAACGATGATCGTGTCTCGGCTGTCGTCGTCGTCGGCTATGTCGATCACCTCTGGACAATCGACCGGATGTAGAACTGGCGTCGGAGCTCGCGAGAGGTCCGCGTGGTTGACCTCTTTAGGAGGGTTGCAAGGGCAACCGTATACAGAAACGTAATCGGACGCGTCACACGGAATGTGCTCGGTGGTTCCCAGAAGTTCTGTCCACTCGGTAGTGGCAATGATTTGATCGAGCACCGCTTTATTTCTCAACGCGCGTCTCAATTTAGCAAGTTGATACTTGCGTCCCGCTCGACGTGGGCGTCGCATGGGTAAGGAATAGTAATGATGGAATATTAATAATATAATGAAAATGAACTTCCACTTGTTATTAACCTTTTTGGTAGTTAACTCGCTTCACGTCTATAGTGGCGGCTCAGCGTTTCCACTGCGCTCTTTAGACCAATTCTAGACGTGGCACGAGAACTTCTCTATGACTCGCTTCAAATTCCTTATTGGCGGCTCAGCGTTTCCACTGCGCACTTTAGACCAAGTCCGGATATGTCACGAGTTTAATATATTCGATGCAAGAACTGAATTGGAAGATGGTGTTGAACTAACACAAGAATAACAAGATCGAAGCACTGGTATAACAACGATATATTAAATAAGAACTCGTAAGTACACTGGTATACAATATGTAAGTAGTATTATAATAGGAGTAGTAATTGGATTAATGAATAATGGATATTGTAATATGTTATAGGAATAACGTATGAGAATTAGGACTTGAGTTGAGTTGAGTTAGAGTTGGAATTGGAATTGGAATTAGGAGTGAAGGATCGACACACTTCACTTTCGCGGAGCTAGACTGAACACGTCTGCTCTTGAAGCCGGACTGGCGGCTGAGGCCAGGTAGGCACGTCTGTGCGAGTCGCTGGCTGAAGGCGGACTGCTCGAGTCGCGAGATGGAGGCGGACTGCTGCAAGTGTCCGCTCTGCCTTGCCTCCTTCGTTCGGAGTGGGGATAGCTGACGCTGCAGTCTCTTTGTTCTTCAGTCGTCGGAGTGGGAGAACCGCTGACGCAGCAGCGTCTTCGCTCCCGGGGACTGCACGTGCATTTCTGCTGACGCTGCAGTCTCGTGGCTGTCCTATTGCCCTCTACGAGCGTGGGACTGCTGATGCAGCAGTCTTTGGACTTCTCGTCGTTTCTAGAAGCTTCCAGATGCTTCCAGAGTGATGCAATACTTTATTGCATTATGTGTCGTGGTGATGGGTTGAAACTGAGGTAAGGTGTTGATCGAGGTGAAGTTATGGTGATGGGTAGAGACGGAGATAAGGATTAGAACAATCGAATATATGAGATCTTAATATTATGTTCTTATTTCTAGGGGACGGTGTATGGATCTTATGCAGATCAGACCTTGTATACATAGTGTGTGTACAAGGCCAACGTCGTACATCGGACGACGTAACACTCCCACTCCGACGACTGAAGAACAAAGAGACTGCAGCGTCAGCTATCCCCACTCCGACCGAAGGAGGCAAGGCAGAGCGGACGCTTGCATCAGTCCGCCTTCAGCCAGCGACTCGCACAGACGTGCCTACCTGGCCTCAGCCGCCAGTCCGGCTTCAAGAGCAGACGTGTTCAGTCTAGCTCCGCGAAAGTGAAGTGTGTCGATCCTTCACTCCTAATTCCAATTCCAATTCCAACTCTAACTCAACTCAACTCAAGTCCTAATTCTCATACATTATTCCTATAACATATTACAATATCCATTATTCATTAATCCAATTACTACTCCTATTATAATACTACTTACATATTGTATACCAGTGTACTTACCAGTTCTTATTTAATATATCGTTGTTATACCAGTGCTTCGATCTTGTTATTCTTGTGTTAGTTCAACACCATCTTCCAATTCAGTTCTTGCATCAAATATATTAAACTCGTGACATATCCGGACTTGGTCTAAAGTGCGCAGTGGAAACGCTGAGCCGCCAATAAGGAATTTGAAGCGAGTCATAGAGAAGTTCTCGTGCCACGTCTAGAATTGGTCTAAAGAGCGCAGTGGAAACGCTGAGCCGCCACTATAGACGTGAAGCGAGTTAACTACCTAAAAGGTTAATAACAAATGGAAGTTCATTTTCATTATATTATTAATATTCCATCATTACTATTCCTTACCCATGCGACGCCCACGTCGAGCGGGACGCAAGTATCAACTTGCTAAATTGAGACGCGCGTTAAGAAATAAAGCGGTGCTCGAACAAATCATCGCCACTACCGAGTGGACAGAACTTCTGGGAACCACCGAGCACATTCCGTGTGACGCGTCCGATTACGTTTCTGTATACGGTTGCCCTTGCAACCCTCCTAAAGAGGTCAACCACGCGGACCTCTCGCGAGCTCCGACGCCAGTTCTACATCCGGTCGATTGTCCAGAGGTGATCGACATAGCCGACGACGACGACAGCCGAGACACGATCATCGTTCCCAGGGTCCGTTGCCGAATCATCCGTGACGTTCCTCTGCCAGCTCATCAACGTGTCGTCTTGCGGCCAGCATCCAAGGCCACTAACGTCGTCCCGAACCGAGCAGCAGCAACTCTGCCAGATCTTCCCCACCTCGAGGACATCTGTATAGAAGATCCGATGTACGACACCTACTGTCAGTACCGCCAGTTCCTGCTGCAACAATATTATTAGGCGTTAATACAACATTGCGGTGAGTCGTATAATATCTTGTATAATTGTTGAATCCTGTAAACTCACCGTTCTCGTTGCATCCTCTCGCGCGCGATTCTTGTCGGGACACTCCTTATAACCGCGTCGGACGTTCTTTTCTTGACTGCATCCATAGCAATATCGGTTGTCCTAGTGCATATGACAGCCCGCGGCTGTCTCGGCACGAAAGACCACTCCTCATTTTAATCATAATATCTCAACCGTCCGTCTGTCACTGTTCTCTTTTCTCTCTCCTGGTACCTGTAACAAAAACACAGTGACGGACGTGACAAATTTGGCGCAGTCGGTAGGACATCGAAGTGGTCGCCGATATTTGCATTAATAAGCCCCGACGCGTGTCAGAGCGAAGTTCACATTTCTTAAATCCCATTTATATCTTTCAAAATGTCTCGCCCAATCACGCGATCTCAAAAGGATCTCCGAGCAGATCCTAACGCAGACCTTCCTCCAATGACCGAGGAAGAGCTACTCCTATACGCACAAGACCTCGCCCGTAGAGAGCAATATCTCAAAGAAGAAACTGATTTTATTGCCAAATTGCGTCTCAAATATGAAGAAGACGCACAAAACCAAAAGAATATGCTCGACGAAATACGAAAAGAGCTTCGCAACATCCAAATCACGAGTCAAACCCTACGTCAACAATCGCCTACACCAGGCCCTAGTAACGTCTCTAATATGCGGGAACCTTCACCGCCAGAGCCACGCGAAATCCCACAGTATGAACCTACTGGCAATTTCGCTCTAAAACAAGCCGCCGAGCTTGTCCCTAGATTCGACGGAACTTCGTCTTCCGTCCTACAATTCATACGTGCATGCAAACGCGCGCGTGACACCGTACCGGCCACTGCAGAGCGTGCCCTCACAAAATTGCTCTGCAATAAACTCCACGATCGTGCTTATGCCGCTATAGAAGGCCAGCACATATTCACAATTTCTGCACTATGCGAGAAATTACGAACAGTACTGGGCCCATACAAATTCGTTGACCAGTACCGTGGCGATCTCGCGAGTGTACTCCAAGCTCCAAACGAGCACATCTTAGACTTCATCAATCGCGTTAAAGACCTTCGAACCGCGATTCAAGATGCCACAGATATTGGCCTTGATTACGAAGAACTAGATCGCTTCGTAGTAGATTGTTTTCTACGAGGTCTCCTTCCCCAGCTGCGTGCCGAAGTGCTTCATTGCCCTTCGCGAAATCCTGCCACTGTTTTCGAAGCAGCCATCTCTGCTTACAGGCAGTATGAGTCAGACCAGACTCGTCGACGAGAATTGATCCGCGAAGAAAAACGAGTCAGCTTCTCTGATAACCGGCCGTATCGCCCGCGTTCCACGTACGAGTCCGCTCGTGACATTCCAGAGCGAACTCAAGAACGCCGCGATAACAGACCGGACTCGTCTCAGCAGTCCTCAAGAAACTTAAACCGGGACTCTTATCGCTCCCCGACGCCGCAACGGCGATGGGAAAATAATCCTCGCGGCCAAAACACGTACCGCGATGGTCGCACAGATCGCCCCTCAAGCCCTAACAAATTTTGCAACTATTGCAAAGTCCCCGGGCACGATATTCACGAGTGCCGTAAGCGCGCTTTTAATAATAATAGGAGGTCGGGAAACGAGTCCGGCCTCCCGACCGAAGCCAACCCAAGGCGGGAGGCCGCATCTTCAACTCAAACTACAGCCCGCACCCAAACAGCTATCCGGACGAACGACCCGTCCGACGATTCGTCTCAGCAGTAAATCTTGCTGCAGACTCACCAATTCCGCGCGTAAAAATCTCCGCCCCTCAATTACAAAAGAAGTGTGAATTTTTGCTAGACACGGGTTCGGAGATCAATTTAATTCGTGCGACAAGTCTAGAACCAAATCTACCTATAGATCATACGAACACTATAGAAGTCCAAGGAATAACCGAGGGATCCATTCCAACTCTCGGTCAAATTAAAATACACTTACAGGGTCAAAACCCTATTGAATTTCATGTCTTGGAAGAAAACTTCCCAATTAACATCGACGGAATCCTCGGTTCTCCCTTCTTCAGAACAGGAGCCGAGATCTCCTTTGCGAATGAATACATAATGATAGGAAACATCCGGGTTCCCTTCTCGAACCCTTGCGCGCCCACGGCTGAGACTCGCGATAAATTGGCAGCAGAGGTTATTTCAATGCCTTCGTCTATGACCAACGATCTCGTTAAAACTCCGGCCGCCAAGCGTGAGGAACATTCGGCAAGGAACGTTCGAGTGTCTTCCTCAAATCCTCGTGCACCCGCGGTCAGACCTTGCAGAGCTCCGGTGACGGAGGTTATTTCAATGCCTCCTCGGGATTCGATCGAGTACTCCCTAGAGAAAAACGCCGTGAAAAGCCGGCCGGAATCGAAGGAGACTCGAGAGATATCGGAGTACACTGCGAGAAGTCAGATCGTGGAGCGTGAGGATCGAGTCCGAACAAAGACTCCTCCGAACTCCGAAGAATTCGTCCTCGAACCTCGTACCGTTGCGTGCATAGCGGTCGACGTTGAAGGACCTAAACAGGGATATATCCGCCGTGTTAATGTAGCGCCGGATGTATTCCTGGGTGACTGCGTTGTCACCAATCGTAAAGGCAAAGCGAGCCTCCGGTGCTTTAACACCTCGTCGGAAAGAGTTTCATTTCGATTGCCCCCATTGGAGATGGAAGAAATCGAGTCGTACTCTTCCGACCTTTCTACTTCCGGGTACTATCCCGACGTATTCGGTAACCATCCCGACCTTTCTAATTCCGGGAACCATCCCGACGTATTCGGTAACCATCCCGACCTTTCTAATTCCGGGAACCATCCCGACGTATTCGGTAACCATCCCGACCTTTCTAATTCCGGGAACCATCCCGACGTATTCGGTGACCATCCCGACCATTCTACTTCCGGGTATCATCCCGACGCATTCGGTAACCATCCCGACATTACTAACTCCGGTAACCAGCCCGATTCTTATACTAACTCCGGTAACCAGCCCGATCATTATACTAACTCCGGTAACCAGCCCGATTCTCATACTGACTCCGGTAACCAGCCCGATTCTCATACTAACTCCGGTAACCAGCCCGATTCTTATTCTAACTCCGGTAACCAGCCCGATCCTTATTCTAACTCCGGTAACCAGCCCGATCAATTCCAAGACCAACTCCATTCCTACGACAATCAAAGATCTTCAAGACCCATATGTAAGCAGGTCTGTTCTATATTGCACAATAAATCCAGCGACAGTTCTAAACCAGAGAAGGATATCAAAGCCTCCAAAGTAAAAGAACTTCATAACTTACTTCGAAATCATATCTTTGATGATCCACAGAAACTCGATTCCTTTCAACTTCCATCTGCACGTTGCCATGCGAAGCGAAACGAATACGATAAAATTAATCTCTGCGCTACAGCGAAATACGCGTCAGCAAGAAAGAAATATAAATCCGAGTACCCTCGCGATAACGGATACCCCTACCAGATTAAACGAGCGAAATACGAAACCTCTGGTCAGCAAAACCTCCTTCCACCACTGGAAGATCAGCATATCACATCGCAACACCGCTCCTCCGAAGCAGCAATCGCCTCAGAAGACCGTCAGTCCTTAGACACACACGAAACTGTAATCATGCAATCGATCCAAGTTGCCATCTTACTCTCTATAGCCACGCGAGTGTACACCCTCATCGGATACGATTGTGGAGGATCTACACTGAACACGACAACGTTCTCCATCATCGATATTCCTGATTGCGAGCCTGAAGAAATCAAGCCCACGGAGGACTCAGTAAAAATCCAATTGCTACAACTAGCAGAGTTTACTCAGACGAGAGTAATCCAGTGCCACATAGAAATCGACCGCACGATATTCTATTGTGGCATGCACTCACATGTTTCCATCGTCACGAACGGACGACAGGAATATTTACTGGCAACCACCAGTGAAACCTGTTCCGAGTTGCAGAAGACCGGAACAATCCTCATCACTCCGACCGCCCAGGTCACGGGAGTCCAACCCAATTCTACTACATCCCGCAGCCTCACATTGGCGGGAGAACTTCAAAACAACGGGCAATGCGCGGGAACAACGTACAACGACCCATTCGGCACTTGGACCAGTGTCGTTGTACAGGCCATTGTTCGAATAACCCTGAGGGACTACACAGCAACAGTGAAGCTCTCTACAGGTCAGATCCATCTACAGTCAGGACAAATATGCACCTTCACAAAAGGAAGCTGCCTTGATACGCAAGATGGTCATACATTCTGGGACGTCGTTCCCAACGATTACTGCAAGTTCAATAGCTACGACGTTGTCACGTCCGTCACTGTGTTTTTGTTACAGGTACCAAGAGAGAGAAAAGGATGGCACTCAAGAACAGTGACAGACGGACGGTGGATATATGACAAGTAATTGAGGAGTGGTCTTTCGTGCCGAGACAGCCGCGGGCTGTCATATGCACTAGGACAACCGATATTGCTATGGATGCAGTCAAGAAAAGAACGTCCGACGCGGTTACAAGAAGTGTCCCGACAAGAATCGCGCGCGAGAGGATGCAACGAGAACGGTGAGTTTACAGGATTCAACAATTATACAAGATATTATACGACTCACCGCAATGTTGTATTAACGCCTAATAATATTGTTGCAGCAGGAACTGGCGGTACTGACAGTAGGTGTCGTACATCGGATCTTCTATACAGATGTCCTCGAGGTGGGGAAGATCCGGCAGAGTTGCTGCTGCTCGGTTCGGGACGACGTTAGTGGCCTTGGATGCTGGCCGCAAGACGACACGTTGATGAGCTGGCAGAGGAACGTCACGGATGATTCGGCAACGGACCCTGGGAACGATGATCGTGTCTCGGCTGTCGTCGTCGTCGGCTATGTCGATCACCTCTGGACAATCAACCGGATGTAGAACTGGCGTCGGAGCTCGCGAGAGGTCCGCGTGGTTGACCTCTTTAGGAGGGTTGCAAGGGCAACCGTATACAGAAACGTAATCGGACGCGTCACACGGAATGTGCTCGGTGGTTCCCAGAAGTTCGGTCCACTCGGTAGTGGCAATGATTTGATCGAGCACCGCTTTATTTCTCAACGCGCGTCTCAATTTAGCAAGTTGATACTTGCGTCCCGCTCGACGTGGGCGTCGCATGGGTAAGGAATAGTAATGATGGAATATTAATAATATAATGAAAATGAACTTCCACTTGTTATTAACCTTTTTGGTAGTTAACTCGCTTCACGTCTATAGTGGCGGCTCAGCGTTTCCATTGCGCACTTTAGACCAATTCTAGACGTGGCACGAGAACTTCTCTATGACTCGCTTCAAATTCCTTATTGGCGGCTCAGCGTTTCCACTGCGCACTTTAGACCAAGTCCGGATATGTCACGAGTTTAATATATTCGATGCAAGAACTGAATTGGAAGATGGTGTTGAACTAACACAAGAATAACAAGATCGAAGCACTGGTATAACAACAATATATTAAATAAGAACTGGTAAGTACACTGGTATACAATATGTAAGTAGTATTATAATAGGAGTAGTAATTGGATTAATGAATAATGGATATTGTAATATGTTATAGGAATAATGTATGAGAATTAGGACTTGAGTTGAGTTGAGTTAGAGTTGGAATTGGAATTGGAATTAGGAGTGAAGGATCGACACACTTCACTTTCGCGGAGCTAGACTGAACACGTCTGCTCTTGAAGTCGGAAGAAGCCGGACTGGCGGCTGAGGCCAGGTAGGCACGTCTGTGCGAGTCGCTGGCTGAAGACGGACTGATGCAAGCGTCCGCTCTGCCTTGCCTCCTTCGTTCGGAGTGGGGATAGCTGACGCTGCAGTCTCTTTGTTCTTCAGTCGTCGGAGTGGGAGAACCGCTGACGCAGCAGCGTCTTCGCTCCCGGGGACTGCACGTGCATTTCTGCTGACGCTGCAGTCTCGTGGCTGTCCTATTGCCCTCTACGAGCGTGGGACTGCTGATGCAGCAGTCTTTGGACTTCTCGACGTTTCTAGAAGCTTCCAGATGCTTCCAGAGTGATGCAATACTTTATTGCATTATGTGTCGTGGTGATGGGTTGAAACTGAGGTAAGGTGTTGATCAAGGTGAAGTTATGGTGATGGGTAGAGACGGAGATAAGGATTAGAACAATAGAATAATGAGATCTTAATACTATGCTCTTATGTCTAGGGGACGGTGTGTGGATCTTATGCAGATCAGACCTTGTATACATAGTGTGTGTACAAGGCCAACGTCGTACATCGGACGACGTAACACCTCCCAACGCGGAAAAGAAATTTCTTACAAGGAAGAAATTTCTCGCTCAACACTCGACCTCACATTCATTCATGCGACGCATCGTCCGGGGGTACTCCGCGCAGGGAGCACAGTTTTCGGCGAGTATTTCCTATATTTGTACGAAACACTGGTCGCACTGAAATGTTGTCGGTGTCGGCACGTGGGGCTGGGGCTGGTTTTATGCAATTTATTTCGCTTTGTTCATTTTGCATAATTGGGGTTTTGGGTGGGTGGGGAATCACTGGTGTCACTGTCACTTTTGTCTCAGGTGACGAGATTACGGCTTTGGCACAAACACTCTGCATCTCTAATTTGCTTGAGTATTGGTGTCTTCGTCCGAGGAAGAGGTGCTTGAGTTTTCGTCCTCTTCTTCGTCGTCCGTGAGAATTTCGCCTCTTTATCTTCTTATTCTGGCAGTGTCTGTTGCTGCCCGATCCAGTGCGAGGAGGAAGCTGCAGTGGATGCATTCCAATATTGGGGTTTCCCTCAATATGGGTTTTGTACACGCGTCGCATGCGTTCTTCCTTTTCCTTGTAAGAACGTGCGTGTATACGATGACCCTCCTGACTACCGCAGTGAGGCTGCAGGCAAGGCATAGTTCTCTGCCATTTAGGGAGATTCTGTGTCTGCCATTGTAGCAGAATATTCCCTGGTATCTGTAGATGAAGTCTCCGGCTTTGTTCGCCGATGGTCTCGCCGGTTGTAAGTGTCCGCACATGTTGATCGTGTTTGTGGATACTGGACACGATGTGGTAGGCGGCTGGGAACAGGCTGGGATTCAGGCTGTAGGAACTTCTTCGAAGTGCTGCTGTCGTTTGTTCTGTATCTTCCGGCGGTGGAAGGAGATTCTGTCGACGCTGGGTTTCGGATTTCGCTCGCTTATCGGTGTTGACCGGACGCGTGATTATCGCGGATTCTAATTTCGCGTCAGCGGAGGACTGTAATGAAATCTCCTGGGAGGGTTTCTTATCGCAAATCGCAGGAGACGCTACAATCATTGTTCGCGGGTTATTGCAAAGGTATAGTATAATACGAAATTTGTTTCTCCTTTTTGCTGACGCGTATTTTACAGACGTATAATTCCTAGATGGATGGAAATCGCTTTGCGGTGCACGGATACTTGACCGTTGAGACTGGAAGAGATCATGTTCCGGCGAAAAATCAGAGGTAGGTTTTTGAAATGAAATATAGACTCTCTTTGACTCTGATTTAGAAATTATCGCGGGATGATCTTTTATGATCGACTCGTATGCTCGGTCTATACGAGGTAGAGTTTTATGCTTTATTTTATGTAGACGTTCTGTCGTCTTTAGAGAATCAAAGGCGGGGACATTTCCTTTCAACTTAGACTCGGAATAGAAACAATCGGACTTGATACCGGAGCTTGTAGAATAAACCTTCATAGGTTTGAATTCGCGGGAGTCTTCTTTGGACTCTGGATTAAAATTGTCGGGATGGTTACCGAATACGTCGGGATGGTTACCGGAATTGAAAAGGTCGGGATGGTTACCGAATGCGTCGGGATGGTTACCGGAGTTAGTATGAGAATCGGGCTGGTTACCGGAGTTAGAATAATGATCGGGCTGGTTACCGGAGTTAGTATAAGAATCGGGCTGGTTACCGGAGTTAGTATTGTCGGGATGGTTACCGAATGCGTCGGGATGATACCCGGAATTGGAAAGGTCGGGATGGTTACCGAATACGTCGGGATGATACCCGGAATTAGAATGGTCGGGATGGTTACCGAATACGTCGGGATGATACCCGGAAGTAGTATAAGAATCGGAAGAGTACGACTCGATTTCTTCCATCTCCAATGGGGGCAATCGAAATGAAACTCTTTCCGACGAGGTGTTAAAACACCGGAGGCTCGCTTTGCCTTTACGATTGGTGACGACGCAGTCACCCAGGAATACATCCGGCGCTACGTTAACACGGCGGATATATCCCTGTTTAGGTCCTTCGACGTCGACCGCCATGCACGCAACGGTACGAGGTTCGAGGACGAATTCTTCGGATTTCGGAGGAGTCTTTGTTCGGACTCGATCCTCACGCTCCACGATTTGACTTCTCGCAGTGTACTCCGATATCTCTCGAGTCTCCTTCGATTCCGGCCGGCTTTTCACGGCGTTTTTCTCTAGGGAGTACTCGATCGAATCCCGAGGAGGCATTGAAATAACCTCCGTCACCGGAGCTCTGCAAGGTCTGACCGCGGGTGCACGAGGATTTGAGGAAGACACTCGAACGTTCCTTGCCGAATGTTCCTCACGCTTGGCGGCTGGAGTTTTAACGAGATCGTTGGTCATAGACGAAGGCATTGAAATAACCTCTGCTGCCAATTTATCGCGAGGCTCAGCCGTGGGCGCGCAAGGGTTCGAGAAGGGAACCCGAATGTTTCCTATCGTAATGTATTCATTCGCAAAGGAGATCTCGGCTCCTGTTCTGAAGAAGGGAGAACCGAGGATTCCGTCGATGTTAATTGGGAAGTTTTCTTCCAAGACATGAAATTCGATAGGGTTTTGACCCTGTAAGTGTATTTTAATTTGACCGAGAGTTGGAATGGATCCCTCGGTTATTCCTTGGACTTCTATAATGTTCGTGTGATCTATAGGTAGATTTGGTTCAAGACTTGACGCACGAATTAAATTGATCTCCGAACCCGTGTCCAACAAAAATTCACACTTCTTTTGTAATTGAGGGGCGGAGATTTTTACGCGCGGAATTGGTGAGTCTGCAGCAAGATTTACTGCTGAGACGAATCGTCGGACTGGTCGTTCGTCCGGATAGTCGTTTGGGTGCGGGCTGTAGTTTGGGTTGAAGATGCGGCCTCCCGCCTTGGGTTGGCTTCGGTCGGGAGGCCGGACTCGTTTCCCGACCTCCTATTATTATTAAAAGCGCGCTTACGGCACTCGTGAATATCGTGCCCGGGGACTTTGCAGTAGTCGCAAAATTTGTTAGGGCTTGAGGGGCGATCTGTGAGACCATCGCGGTACGTGTTTTGGTCGCGAGGATTATTTTCCCATCGCCGTTGCGGCGTCGGGGAGCGATAAGAGTCCCGGTTTGAGTTTCTCGAGGACTGCTGAGACAAGTCCGGTCTGTTATCGCGGCGTTCTTGAGTTCGCTCTGGAATGTCACGAGCGGACTCGTACGTGGAACGCTGGCGATACGGCCGGTTATCAGAGAAGCTGACTCGGTTTTCTTCGCGGATCAGTTCTCGTCGACGAGTCTGGTCTGACTCATACTGCCTGTAAGCAGAGATGGCTGCTTCGAAAACAGTGGCAGGATTTCGCGAAGGGCAATGAAGCACTTCGGCACGCAGCTGGGGAAGGAGACCTCGTAGAAAACAATCTACTACGAAGCGATCTAGTTCTTCGTAATCAAGGCCAATATCTGTGGCATCTTGAATCGCGGTTCGAAGGTCTTTAACGCGATTGATGAAGTCTAAGATGTGCTCGTTTGGAGCTTGGAGTACACTCGCGAGATCGCCACGGTACTGGTCAACGAATTTGTATGGGCCCAGTACTGTTCGTAATTTCTCGCATAGTGCAGAAATTGTGAATATGTGCTGGCCTTCTATAGCGGCATAAGCACGATCGTGGAGTTTATTGCAGAGCAATTTCGTGAGGGCACGCTCTGCAGTGGCCGGTACGGTGTCACGCGCGCGTTTGCATGCACGTATGAATTGTAGGACGGAAGACGAAGTACCGTCGAATCTAGGGACAAGCTCGGCGGCTTGTTTTAGAGCGAAATTACCAGTAGGTTCATACTGTGGGATTTCGCGTGGCTCTGGCGGTGAAGGTTCCCGCATATTAGAGACGTTACTAGGGCCTGGTGTAGGCGATTGTTGACGTAGGGTTTGACTCGTGATTTGGATGTTATGAAGCTCTTTTCGTATTTCGTCGAGCATATTCTTTTGGTTTTGTGCGTCTTCTTCATATTTGAGACGCAATTTGGCAATAAAATCAGTTTCTTCTTTGAGATATTGTTCTCTACGGGCGAGGTCTTGCGCATAAAGGAGTAACTCTTCCTCGGTCATTGGGGGAAGGTCTGCGTTAGGATCTGCTTGGAGATCCCTTTGAGATCGCGTGATTGGGCGAGACATTTTGGAGGATATAAATGAGATTTAAAATGTGAATTTCGCACTGACACGCGTCGGAGCTTATTAATGCAAATATCGGCGACCACTTCGATGTCCTACCGACTGCGCCAAATTTGTCACGTCCGTCACTGTGTTTTTGTTACAGGTACCAAGAGAGAGAAAAGGATGGCACTCAAGAACAGTGACAGACGGACGGTGGATATATGACAAGTAATTGAGGAGTGGTCTTTCGTGCCGAGACAGCCGCGGGCTGTCATATGCACTAGGACAACCGATATTGCTATGGATGCAGTCAAGAAAAGAACGTCCGACGCGGTTACAAGAAGTGTCCCGACAAGAATCGCGCGCGAGAGGATGCAACGAGAACGGTGAGTTTACAGGATTCAACAATTATACAAGATATTATACGACTCACCGCAATGTTGTATTAACGCCTAATAATATTGTTGCAGCAGGAACTGGCGGTACTGACAGTAGGTGTCGTACATCGGATCTTCTATACAGATGTCCTCGAGGTGGGGAAGATCCGGCAGAGTTGCTGCTGCTCGGTTCGGGACGACGTTAGTGGCCTTGGATGCTGGCCGCAAGACGACACGTTGATGAGCTGGCAGAGGAACGTCACGGATGATTCGGCAACGGACCCTGGGAACGATGATCGTGTCTCGGCTGTCGTCGTCGTCGGCTATGTCGATCACCTCTGGACAATCAACCGGATGTAGAACTGGCGTCGGAGCTCGCGAGAGGTCCGCGTGGTTGACCTCTTTAGGAGGGTTGCAAGGGCAACCGTATACAGAAACGTAATCGGACGCGTCACACGGAATGTGCTCGGTGGTTCCCAGAAGTTCGGTCCACTCGGTAGTGGCAATGATTTGATCGAGCACCGCTTTATTTCTCAACGCGCGTCTCAATTTAGCAAGTTGATACTTGCGTCCCGCTCGACGTGGGCGTCGCATGGGTAAGGAATAGTAATGATGGAATATTAATAATATAATGAAAATGAACTTCCACTTGTTATTAACCTTTTTGGTAGTTAACTCGCTTCACGTCTATAGTGGCGGCTCAGCGTTTCCATTGCGCACTTTAGACCAATTCTAGACGTGGCACGAGAACTTCTCTATGACTCGCTTCAAATTCCTTATTGGCGGCTCAGCGTTTCCACTGCGCACTTTAGACCAAGTCCGGATATGTCACGAGTTTAATATATTCGATGCAAGAACTGAATTGGAAGATGGTGTTGAACTAACACAAGAATAACAAGATCGAAGCACTGGTATAACAACAATATATTAAATAAGAACTGGTAAGTACACTGGTATACAATATGTAAGTAGTATTATAATAGGAGTAGTAATTGGATTAATGAATAATGGATATTGTAATATGTTATAGGAATAATGTATGAGAATTAGGACTTGAGTTGAGTTGAGTTAGAGTTGGAATTGGAATTGGAATTAGGAGTGAAGGATCGACACACTTCACTTTCGCGGAGCTAGACTGAACACGTCTGCTCTTGAAGTCGGAAGAAGCCGGACTGGCGGCTGAGGCCAGGTAGGCACGTCTGTGCGAGTCGCTGGCTGAAGACGGACTGATGCAAGCGTCCGCTCTGCCTTGCCTCCTTCGTTCGGAGTGGGGATAGCTGACGCTGCAGTCTCTTTGTTCTTCAGTCGTCGGAGTGGGAGAACCGCTGACGCAGCAGCGTCTTCGCTCCCGGGGACTGCACGTGCATTTCTGCTGACGCTGCAGTCTCGTGGCTGTCCTATTGCCCTCTACGAGCGTGGGACTGCTGATGCAGCAGTCTTTGGACTTCTCGACGTTTCTAGAAGCTTCCAGATGCTTCCAGAGTGATGCAATACTTTATTGCATTATGTGTCGTGGTGATGGGTTGAAACTGAGGTAAGGTGTTGATCAAGGTGAAGTTATGGTGATGGGTAGAGACGGAGATAAGGATTAGAACAATAGAATAATGAGATCTTAATACTATGCTCTTATGTCTAGGGGACGGTGTGTGGATCTTATGCAGATCAGACCTTGTATACATAGTGTGTGTACAAGGCCAACGTCGTACATCGGACGACGTAACAACGTTCTCTACGAAGGACTAGCTACCAGAGTTTCTACAAAGACAAAGTTCTCACCCACACTATATATGGTGGAATCTGAAGACACCACATTCGCGTTGACAGAATCTGGTCGTACATCAATTTGCGGTTATATTATTATTCGCACGGAGCACCCCAAGCTCTTTATTCTGGATACAAGTCTGTCCGGTAAATTCAAGGAACGCACTCACACCATAGTAAGCAATCTGGACATATTCACCTACGTGAATAGTAAGTTCATCTACGTAGAAAAACATCTGAAAAGTCAACTTACCCAGTTGTACCAGGATGTCATCCGGCAAAAGTGCGAACTGGAGAAACAGGTCCTTCAAAACGCACTAACGATGTTACACTCATCACCGGAAGAAATAGCAGCTGCCATTATGCGAGAACCAGGATTCGTCGCAGTTCCAGCTGGAGAAGTGGTGCATATTATAAAGTGCATTCCAGTAACCGTACAAGTTCGGAAAACGGATAAGTGTTTCGATGAACTTCCGATCACTTACCAGAATTCTTCCAAGTTCTTAAAGCCAGGAGACCATATTATAGTTGCCACAGAGACCGTTGCCCCAGCAACATTACAACCGCTCATCAAACCCACGTGGAAGTACGTGGATCCAACAAATATCGCAACAGGCGGAATTTATTCCCAAGAGGATCTCAACAAACTACAGGACCACATCATGTTTCCAGTGGAAAGAGTGGCCGTAATAAATTCTATCGCCCAAGGAGCATCCGGCAGAGATTACGCAACAGGGAACGTTAATATGTTCAACCTGCTTGACGAAAACTCCCTGCAACAGATAGCGGAGTCAACAGCACAAAAACTGTGGTCAGGATTCACCACATTTGGTTCAATCAGTGCCGGAGTGCTAGGAATATATATAGCAATCCGAACAATAAAGACTATCATAAGTACCATAATCAATGGTATTGCATTGCACTCACTTTACGGATGGAGTTTGCATCTAGCAGTCGCCGTATGGAGCTCCCTCACAAGATTCTTCATCTTCCTGAAGCAAAAGGACAATACTTACACGTATGCAGCAAGATACAGGAAAAGTGCAAGTGAAAGTGTTAGTGAACAAAGTGATTCCCCACCCACCCTAAACCCCGAGAAAAGACAGTCGAAAAATGAACATTGCGAATACGACTTGTCGGACATTACAAAACCAGCCCCACGTGCCGACACCGATAACATTTCAGTGCGACCAGTGTTTCGTACAAATATAGGAAATACTCGCCGAGAACTGTGCTCCCTGCGCGGAGTACCCCCGGACGATGCGTCGCATGAATGAGTGTGATGTCGAGTGTTGAGCGAGAAATTTCTTCCTTGTAAGAAATTTCTTTTCCGCGTTGGGAGGTGTTACGTCGTCCGATGTACGACGTTGGCCTTGTACACACACTATGTATACAAGGTCTGATCTGCATAAGATCCATACACCGTCCCCTAGACATAAGAGCATAGTATTAAGATTTCATTATTCTATTGTTCTAATCCTTATCTCCGTCTCTACCCATCACCATAACTTCTCCTTGATCAACACCTTACCTCAGTTTCAACCCATCACCACGACACATAATGCAATAAAGTATTGCATCACTCTGGAAGCATCTAGAAGCTTCTAGAAACGTCGAGAAGTCCAAAGACTGCTGCATCAGCAGTCCCACGCTCGTAGAGGGCAATAGGACAGCCACGAGACTGCACCGTCAGCAGAAATGCACGTGCAGTCCCCGGGAGCGAAGACGCTGCTGCGTCAGCGGTTCTCCCACTCCGACGACTGAAGAACAAAGAGACTGCAGCGTCAGCTATCCCCACTCCGACCGAAGGAGGCAAGGCAGAGCGGACGCTTGCATCAGTCCGCCTTCAGCCAGCGACTCGCACAGACGTGCCTACCTGGCCTCAGCCGCCAGTCCGGCTTCAAGAGCAGACGTGTTCAGTCTAGCTCCGCGAAAGTGAAGTGTGTCGATCCTTCACTCCTAATTCCAATTCCAATTCCAACTCTAACTCAACTCAACTCAAGTCCTAATTCTCATACATTATTCCTATAACATATTACAATATCCATTATTCATTAATCCAATTACTACTCCTATTATAATACTACTTACATATTGTATACCAGTGTACTTACCAGTTCTTATTTAATATATCGTTGTTATACCAGTGCTTCGATCTTGTTATTCTTGTGTTAGTTCAACACCATCTTCCAATTCAGTTCTTGCATCAAATATATTAAACTCGTGACATATCCGGACTTGGTCTAAAGTGCGCAGTGGAAACGCTGAGCCGCCAATAAGGAATTTGAAGCGAGTCATAGAGAAGTTCTCGTGCCACGTCTAGAATTGGTCTAAAGAGCGCAGTGGAAACGCTGAGCCGCCACTATAGACGTGAAGCGAGTTAACTACCTAAAAGGTTAATAACAAATGGAAGTTCATTTTCATTATATTATTAATATTCCATCATTACTATTCCTTACCCATGCGACGCCCACGTCGAGCGGGACGCAAGTATCAACTTGCTAAATTGAGACGCGCGTTAAGAAATAAAGCGGTGCTCGAACAAATCATCGCCACTACCGAGTGGACAGAACTTCTGGGAACCACCGAGCACATTCCGTGTGACGCGTCCGATTACGTTTCTGTATACGGTTGCCCTTGCAACCCTCCTAAAGAGGTCAACCACGCGGACCTCTCGCGAGCTCCGACGCCAGTTCTACATCCGGTCGATTGTCCAGAGGTGATCGACATAGCCGACGACGACGACAGCCGAGACACGATCATCGTTCCCAGGGTCCGTTGCCGAATCATCCGTGACGTTCCTCTGCCAGCTCATCAACGTGTCGTCTTGCGGCCAGCATCCAAGGCCACTAACGTCGTCCCGAACCGAGCAGCAGCAACTCTGCCAGATCTTCCCCACCTCGAGGACATCTGTATAGAAGATCCGATGTACGACACCTACTGTCAGTACCGCCAGTTCCTGCTGCAACAATATTATTAGGCGTTAATACAACATTGCGGTGAGTCGTATAATATCTTGTATAATTGTTGAATCCTGTAAACTCACCGTTCTCGTTGCATCCTCTCGCGCGCGATTCTTGTCGGGACACTCCTTATAACCGCGTCGGACGTTCTTTTCTTGACTGCATCCATAGCAATATCGGTTGTCCTAGTGCATATGACAGCCCGCGGCTGTCTCGGCACGAAAGACCACTCCTCATTTTAATCATAATATCTCAACCGTCCGTCTGTCACTGTTCTCTTTTCTCTCTCCTGGTACCTGTAACAAAAACACAGTGACGGACGTGACAGTAGCTAGTCCTTCGTAAAGAACGTCGTAGCTATTGAACTTGCAGTAATCGTTGGGAACGACGTCCCAGAATGTATGTGCATCTTGCGTATCAAGGCAGCTTCCTTTTGTGAAGGAGCATATTTGTCCTGACTGTAGATGGATCTGACCTGTAGAGAGCTTCACTGTTGCTGTGTAGTCCCTCAGGGTTATTCGAACAATGGCCTGTACAACGACACTGGTCCAAGTGCCGAATGGGTCGTTGTACGTTGTTCCCGCGCATTGCCCGTTATTTTGAAGTTCTCCCGCCAATGTGAGGCTGCGGGATGTAGTACAATTGGGCTGGACTCCCGTGACCTGGGCGGTCGGAGTGATGAGGATTGTTCCGGTCTTCTGTAACTCGGAACAGGTTTCACTGGTGGTTGCCAGTAAATATTCCTGTCGTCCGTTCGTGACGATGGAAACATGTGAGTGCATGCCGCAATAGAATATCGTACGGTCGATTTCTATGTGGCACTGGATTACTCTCGTCTGAGTAAACTCTGCTAGTTGTAGCAATTGGATTTTTACTGAGTCCTCCGTGGGCTTGATTTCTTCAGGCTCGCAATCAGGAATATCGATGATGGAGAACGTTGTCGTGTTCAGTGTAGATCCTCCACAATCGTATCCGATGAGGGTGTACACTCGCGTGGCTATAGAGAGTAAGATGGCAACTTGGATCGGCTGCATGATTACAGTTTCGTGTGTGTCTAAGGACTGACGGTCTTCTGAGGCGATTGCTGCTTCGGAGGAGCGGTGTTGCGATGTGATATGCTGATCTTCCAGTGGTGGAAGGAGATTTTGCTGACCAGAGGTTTCGTATTTCGCTCGTTTAATCTGGTAGGGGTATCTGTTATCGCGAGGGTACTCGGATTTATATTTCTTTCTTGCTGACGCGTATTTCGCTGTAGCGCAGAGATTAATTTTATCGTATTCGTTTCGCTTCGCATGGCAACGTGCAGATGGAAGTTGAAAGGAATCGAGTTTCTGTGGATCATCAAAGATATGATTTCGAAGTAAGTTATGAAGTTCTTTTACTTTGGAGGCTTTGATATCCTTCTCTGGTTTAGAACTGTCACTGGGTTTATTGTGCAATATAGAACAGACCTGCTTACATATGGGTCTTGAAGATCTTTGATTGTCGTAGGAATGGAGTTGGTCTTGGAATTGATCGGGCTGGTTACCGGAGTTAGAATAAGGATCGGGCTGGTTACCGGAGTTAGTATGAGAATCGGGCTGGTTACCGGAGTTAGTATAAGAATCGGGCTGGTTACCGGAGTTAGTATGAGAATCGGGCTGGTTACCGGAGTTAGTATAATGATCGGGCTGGTTACCGGAGTTAGTAAGGTCGGGATGGTTACCGAATGCGTCGGGATGATACCCGGAATTAGAATGGTCGGGATGGTTACCGAATACGTCGGGATGACACCCGGAATTAGAAAGGTCGGGATGGTTACCGAATACGTCGGGATGATACCCGGAATTAGAAATGTCGGGATGGTTACCGAATGCGTCGGGATGATTCCCGGAATTAGAAAGGTCGGGATGGTTACCGAATACGTCGGGATGATACCCGGAATTGGATAGGTCGGAAGAGTACGACTCGATTTCTTCCATCTCCAATGGGGGCAATCGAAATGAAACTCTTTCCGACGAGGTGTTAAAACACCGGAGGCTCGCTTTGCCTTTACGATTGGTGACGACGCAGTCACCCAGGAATACATCCGGCGCTACGTTAACACGGCGGATATATCCCTGTTTAGGTCCTTCGACGTCGACCGTTATGCACGCAACGGTACGAGGTTCGAGGACGAATTCTTCGGATTTCAGAGGAGTCTTTGTTCGGACTCGATCCTCACGCTCCACGATCCGACTTCTCGCAGTGTACTCCGATATCTCTCGAGTCTCCTTCGATTCCGGCCGGCTTTTCACGGCGTTTTTCTCTAGGGAGCACTCGATCGAATCCCGAGGAGGCATTGAAATAACCTCCGTCACCGGGGCTCTGCAAGGTCTGACCGCGGGTGCACGAGGATTTGAGGAAGACACTCGAACGTTCCCTGCCGAATGTTCCTCACGCTTGGCGGCTGGAGTTTTAACGAGATCGTTGGTCATAGACGAAGGCATTGAAATAACCTCTGCTGCCAATTTATCGCGAGGCTCAGCCGTGGGCGCGCAAGGGTTCGAGAAGGGAACCCGAATGTTTCCTATCGTAATGTATTCATTCGCAAAGGAGATCTCGGCTCCTGTTCTGAAGAAAGGAGAACCGAGGATTCCGTCGATGTTAATTGGGAAGTTTTCTTCCAAGACATGAAATTCGATAGGGTTTTGACCCTGTAAGTGTATTTTAATTTGACCGAGAGTTGGAATGGATCCCTCGGTTATTCCTTGGACTTCTATAGTGTTCGTATAATCTATAGGTAGATTTGGTTCTAGACTTGACGCACGAATTAAATTGATCTCCGAACCCGTGTCCAACAAAAATTCACACTTCTTTTGTAATTGAGGGGCGGAGATTTTTACGCGCGGAATTGGTGAGTCTGCAGCAAGATTTACTGCTGAGACGAATCGTCGGACTGGTCGTTCGTCCGGATAGCTGTTTGGGTGCGGGCTGTAGTTTGGGTTGAAGATGCGGCCTCCCGCCTGGGGTTGGCTTCGGTCGGGAGGCCGGACTCGTTTCCCGACCTCCTATTATTATTGAAAGCGCGCTTACGGCACTCGTGAATATCGTGCCCGGGGACTTTGCAGTAGTTGCAAAATTTGTTAGGGCTTGAGGGGCGATCTGTGCGACCATCGCGGTGTCACGTCCGTCACTGTGTTTTTGTTACAGGTGCCAGGAGAGAGAAAAGAGAACAGTGACAGACGGACGGTTGAGATATTATGATTAAAATGAGGAGTGGTCTTTCGTGCCGAGACAGCCGCGGGCTGTCATATGCACTAGGACAACCGATATTGCTATGGATGCAGTCAAGAAAAGAACGTCCGACGCGGTTACAAGGAGTGTCCCGACAAGAATCGCGCGCGAGAGGATGCAACGAGAACGGTGAGTTTACAGGATTCAACAATTATACAAGATATTATACGACTCACCGCAATGTTGTATTAACGCCTAATAATATTGTTGCAGCAGGAACTGGCGGTACTGACAGTAGGTGTCGTACATCGGATCTTCTATACAGATGTCCTCGAGGTGGGGAAGATCTGGCAGAGTTGCTGCTGCTCGGTTCGGGACGACGTTAGTGGCCTTGGATGCTGGCCGCAAGACGACACGTTGATGAGCTGGCAGAGGAACGTCACGGATGATTCGGCAACGGACCCTGGGAACGATGATCGTGTCTCGGCTGTCGTCGTCGTCGGCTATGTCGATCACCTCTGGACAATCGACCGGATGTAGAACTGGCGTCGGAGCTCGCGAGAGGTCCGCGTGGTTGACCTCTTTAGGAGGGTTGCAAGGGCAACCGTATACAGAAACGTAATCGGACGCGTCACACGGAATGTGCTCGGTGGTTCCCAGAAGTTCTGTCCACTCGGTAGTGGCGATGATTTGTTCGAGCACCGCTTTATTTCTTAACGCGCGTCTCAATTTAGCAAGTTGATACTTGCGTCCCGCTCGACGTGGGCGTCGCATGGGTAAGGAATAGTAATGATGGAATATTAATAATAATATAATGAAAATGAACTTCCACTTGTTATTAACCTTTTAGGTAGTTAACTCGCTTCACGTCTATAGTGGCGGCTCAGCGTTTCCACTGCGCACTTTAGACCAATTCTAGACGTGGCACGAGAACTTCTCTATGACTCGCTTCAAATTCCTTATTGGCGGCTCAGCGTTTCCACTGCGCACTTTAGACCAAGTCCGGATATGTCACGAGTTTAATATATTCGATGCAAGAACTGAATTGGAAGATGGTGTTGAACTAACACAAGAATAACAAGATCGAAGCACTGGTATAACAACGATATATTAAATAAGAACTGGTAAGTACACTGGTATACAATATGTAAGTAATATTATAATAGGAGTAGTAATTGGATTAATGAATAATGGATATAGTAATATGTTATAGGAATAATGTATGAGAATTAGGACTTGAGTTGAGTTGAGTTAGAGTTGGAATTGGAATTGGAATTAGGAGTGAAGGATCGACACACTTCACTTTCGCGGAGCTAGACTGAACACGTCTGCTCTTGAAGCCGGACTGGCATGTCCGTGCGAGTCGCTCGCTTGGAGCGGACCGTTCGAGTCGCTGTCTGGAGGCGGACTGACGCAAGCGTCCGCTCTGCCTTGCCTCCTTCGTTCGGAGTGGGGATAGCTGACGCTGCAGTCTCTTTGTTCTTCAGTCGTCGGAGTGGGAGAACCGCTGACGCAGCAGCGTCTTCGCTCCCGGGGACTGCACGTGCATTTCTGCTGACGCTGCAGTCTCGTGGCTGTCCTATTGCCCTCTACGAGCGTGGGACTGCTGATGCAGCAGTCTTTGGACTTCTCGACGTTTCTAGAAGCTTCTAGATGCTTCCAGAGTGATGCAATACTTTATTGCATTATGTGTCGTGGTGATGGGTTGAAACTGAGGTAAGGTGTTGATCAAGGTGAAGTTATGGTGATGGGTAGAGACGGAGATAAGGATTAGAACAATAGAATAATGAGATCTTAATATTATGTTCTTATGTCTAGGGGACGGTGTATGGATCTTATGCAGATCAGACCTTGTATACATAGTGTGTGTACAAGGCCAACGTCGTACATCGGACGACGTAACACCTCCCAACGCGGAAAAGAAATTTCTTACAAGGAAGAAATTTCTCGCTCAACACTCGACCACACACTCATTCATGCGACGCATCGTCCGGGGGTACTCCGCGCAGGGAGCACAGTTCTCGGCGAGTATTTCTTATATTTGTACGAAACACTGGTCGCACTGAAATGTTGTCGGTGTCGGCACGTGGGGTTGGGGCTGGTTTTGTAATGTCCGACAAGTCGTATTCGCAATGTTCATTTTTCGACTGTCTTTTCTCGGGGTTTAGGGTGGGTGGGGAATCACTTTGTTCACTAACACTTTCACTTTTGTCTTTTCTTATCTGCGTCCAGATGAGTGTCACGTTTCGCTGACGCGGGGTTTTCGTTGGATTATTCGGCGCACGCTTGAGTTTGTTTGCATCTACAATCTTAAAATGGTTCCCTACTTTAATTTTTACATTGTTTGAGTCTAAGATGTCGCAAATTTCGTGAGGACCCGTATATTGCGCATCGAATTTGCCCTTGCAGGGTTCTTTGAGTAGGAATACCTGTTCTATATCTTCCGGTGGTCGAAGGAGATTTTGCCGATGCTGGGCTTCGAATTTCGCTCGCTTATTCTCATAGGGATATCCGTTATCGCGAGGGTACTCGGATTTACATTTCTTTCTTGCTGACGCGTATTTCGCTGTAGCGCAGAGATTAATTTTATCGTATTCGTTTCGCTTCGCATGGCAACGTGCAGATGGAAGTTGAAAGGAATCGAGTTTCTGTGGATCATCAAAGATATGATTTTGAAGTAAGTTATGAAGTTGTTTTACTTTGGAGACTTTGATATCCTTCTCTGGTTTAGAACTGTCACTGGATTTATTGTGCAATATAGAACAGACCTGCTTACATATGGGTCTTGAAGATCTTTGATTGTCGTAGGAATGGAGTTGGTCTTGGAATTGATCGGGCTGGTTACCGGAGTTAGTATCAAAGTCGGGCTGGTTACCGGAGTTAGTATAAAGATCGGGCTGGTTACCGGAGTTAGAATAAGAATCGGGCTGGTTACCGGAGTTAGAATAAGAATCGGGCTGGTTACCGGAGTTAGTATGAGAATCGGGCTGGTTACCGGAGTTAGAATAAGAATCGGGCTGGTTACCGGAGTTAGTATAAGAATCGGGCTGGTTACCGGAGTTAGTAAGGTCGGGATGGTTACCGAATGCGTCGGGATGATACCCGGAATTAGAAAGGTCGGGATGGTTACCGAATACGTCGGGATGATTCCCGGAATTAGAAAGGTCGGGATGGTTACCGAATACGTCGGGATGGTTCCCGGAATTAGAAAGGTCGGGATGGTTACCGAATGCGTCGGGATGGTTCCCGGAATTAGAAAGGTCGGAAGAGTACGACTCGATTTCTTCCATCTCCAATGGGGGCAATCGAAATGAAACTCTTTCCGACGAGGTGTTAAAACACCGGAGGCTCGCTTTGCCTTTACGATTGGTGACGACGCAGTCACCCAGGAATACATCCGGCGCTACATTAACACGGCGGATATATCCCTGTTTGGGTCCTTCGACGTCGACCGCTATGCACGCAACGGTACGAGGTTCGAGGACGAATTCTTCGGATTTCGGAGGAGTCTTTGTTCGGACTCGATCCTCACGCTCCACGATCCGACTTCTCGCAGTGTACTCCGATATCTCTCGAGTCTCCTTCGATTCCGGCCGGCTTTTCACGGCGTTTTTCTCTAGGGAGTACTCGATCGAATCCCGAGGAGGCATTGAAATAACCTCCGTCACCGGAGCTCTGCAAGGTCTGACCGCGGGTGCACGAGGATTTGAGGATGACACTCGAACGTTCCTTGCCGAATGTTCCTCACGCTTGGCGGCTGGAGTTTTAACGAGATCGTTGGTCATAGACGAAGGCATTGAAATAACCTCTGCTGCCAATTCATCGCGAGGCTCAGCCGTGGGCGTGTTACGTCGTCCGATGTACGACGTTGGCCTTGTACACACACTATGTATACAAGGTCTGATCTACATAAGATCCACACACCGTCCCCTAGACATAAGAGCATAATATTAAGATCTCATATATTCTATTGTTCTAATCCTTATCTCCGCCTCTACCCATCACCATAACTTCACCTTGATCAACACCTTACCTCAGTTTCAACCCATCACCACGACACATAATGCAATAAAGTATTGCATCACTCTGGAAGCATCTAGAAGCTTCTAGAAACGTCGAGAAGTCCAAAGACTGCTGCATCAGCAGTCCCACGCTCGTAGAGGGCAATAGGACAGCCACGAGACTGCAGCGTCAGCAGAAATGCACGTGCAGTCCCCGGGAGCGAAGACGCTGCTGCGTCAGCGGTTCTCCCACTCCGACGACTGAAGAACAAAGAGACTGCAGCGTCAGCTATCCCCACTCCGACCGAAGGAGGCAAGGCAGAGCAGGCGCTTGCATCAGTCCGCCTCCATCTCGCGACTCGAGCAGTCCGCCTTCAGCCAGCGACTCGCACAGACGTGCCTACCTGGCCTCAGCCGCCAGTCCGGCTTCTTCCGACTTCAAGAGCAGACGTGTTCAGTCTAGCTCCGCGAAAGTGAAGTGTGTCGATTCTTCACTCCTAATTCCAATTCCAATTCCAACTCTAACTCAACTCAACTCAAGTCCTAATTCTCATACGTTATTCCTATAACATATTACAATATCCATTATTCATTAATCCAATTACTACTCCTATTATAATACTACTTACATATTGTATACCAGTGTACTTACCAGTTCTTATTTAATATATCGTTGTTATACCAGTGCTCCGATCTTGTTATTCTTGTGTTAGTTCAACACCATCTTCCAATTCAGTTCTTGCATCGAATATATTAAACTCGTGACATATCCGGACTTGGTCTAAAGTGCGCAGTGGAAACGCTGAGCCGCCAATAAGGAATTTGAAGCGAGTCATAAAGAAGTTCTCGTGCCACGTCTAGAATTGGTCTAAAGAGCGCAGTGGAAACGCTGAGCCGCCACTATAGACGTGAAGCGAGTTAACTACCAAAAAGGTTAATAACAAGTGGAAGTTCATTTTCATTATATTATTAATATTCCATCATTACTATTCCTTACCCATGCGACGCCCACGTCGAGCGGGACGCAAGTATCAACTTGCTAAATTGAGACGCGCGTTGAGAAATAAAGCGGTGCTCGATCAAATCATTGCCACTACCGAGTGGACCGAACTTCTGGGAACCACCGAGCACATTCCGTGTGACGCGTCCGATTACGTTTCTGTATACGGTTGCCCTTGCAACCCTCCTAAAGAGGTCAACCACGCGGACCTCTCGCGAGCTCCGACGCCAGTTCTGCATCCGGTCGATTGTCCAGAGGTGATCGACATAGCCGACGACGACGACAGCCGAGACACGATCATCATTCCCAGGGTCCGTTGCCGAATCATCAGTGACGTCCCTCTGCCAACTCATCAACGTGTCGTCTTGCGGCCAGCATCCAAGGCCACTAATGTCGTCCCGAACCGAGCAGCAGCAACTCTGCCAGATCTTCCCCACCTCGAGGACATCTGTATAGAAGACCCGATGTACCACACCTACTGTCAGTACCGCCAGTTCCTGCTGCAACAATATTATTAGGCGTTAATACAGCATTGCGGTGAGTCGTATAATGTCTTGTATAATTGCTGAATCCTGTAAACTCACCGTTTCCGTTGCATCATCTCGCGCGTGATTCTTGTCGGGACACTTCTTGTAACCGTGTCGGACGTTCTCTTCATGACTGCATCCATAGCAATATCGGTTGTCCTAGTGCATATGACAGCCCGCGGCTGTCTCGGCACGAAAGACCACTCCTCATTTTAATCTTCATATCTCAACCGTCCGTCTGTCACTGTTATCTTTTCTCTCTCCTGGTACCTGTAACAAAAACACAGTGACGGACGTGACAAATTTGGCGCAGTCGGTAGGACATCGAAGTGGTCGCCGATATTTGCATTAATAAGCCCCGACGCGTGTCAGTGCGAAGTTCACATTTCTTAAATCCCATTTATATCTTTCAAAATGTCTCGCCCAATCACGCGATCTCAAAAGGATCTCCGAGCAGATCCTAACGCAGACCTTCCTCCAATGACCGAGGAAGAGTTACTCCTTTATGCGCAAGACCTCGCCCGTAGAGAGCAATATCTCAAAGAAGAAACTGATTTTATTGCCAAATTGCGTCTTAAATATGAAGAAGACGCACAAAACCAAAAGAATATGCTCGACGAAATACGAAAAGAGCTTCATAACATCCAAATCACGAGTCAAACCCTACGTCAACAATCGCCTACACCAGGCCCTAGTAACGTCTCTAATATGCGGGAACCTTCACCGCCAGAGCCACGCGAAATCCCACAGTATGAACCTACTGGCAATTTTGCTCTAAAACAAGCCGCCGAGCTTGTCCCTAGATTCGACGGAACTTCGTCTTCCGTCCTACAATTCATACGTGCATGCAAACGCGCGCGTGACACCGTACCGGCCACTGCAGAGCGTGCCCTCACGAAATTGCTCTGCTGTCACGTCCGTCACTGTGTTTTTGTTACAGGTACCAGGAGAGAGAAAAGAGAACAGTGACAGACGGACGGTTGAGATATTATGATTAAAATGAGGAGTGGTCTTTCGTGCCGAGACAGCCGCGGGCTGTCATATGCACTAGGACAACCGATATTGCTATGATGCAGTCAAGAAGAGAACGTCCGACGCGGTTACAAGAAGTGTCCCGACAAGAATCACGCGCGAGATGATGCAACGAGAACGGTGAGTTTACAGGATTCAGCAATTATACAAGACATTATACGACTCACCGCAATGCTGTATTAACGCCTAATAATATTGTTGCAGCAGGAACTGGCGGTACTGACAGTAGGTGTCGTACATCGGGTCTTCTATACAGATGTCCTCGAGGTGGGGAAGATCTGGCAGAGTTGCTGCTGCTCGGTTCGGGACGACGTTAGTGGCCTTGGATGCTGGCCGCAAGACGACACGTTGATGAGTTGGCAGAGGAACGTCACTGATGATTCGGCAACGGACCCTGGGAACGATGATCGTGTCTCGGCTGTCGTCGTCGTCGGCTATGTCGATCACCTCTGGACGATCGACCGGATGCAGAACTGGCGTCGGAGCTCGCGAGAGGTCCGCGTGGTTGACCTCTTTAGGAGGGTTGCAAGGGCAACCGTATACAGAAACGTAATCGGACGCGTCACACGGAATGTGCTCGGTGGTTCCCAGAAGTTCGGTCCACTCGGTAGTGGCAATGATTTGATCGAGCACCGCTTTATTTCTCAACGCGCGTCTCAATTTAGCAAGTTGATACTTGCGTCCCGCTCGACGTGGGCGTCGCATGGGTAAGGAATAGTAATGATGGAATATTAATAATATAATGAAAATGAACTTCCACTTGTTATTAACCTTTTTGGTAGTTAACTCGCTTCACGTCTATAGTGGCGGCTCAGCGTTTCCACTGCGCTCTTTAGACCAATTCTAGACGTGGCACGAGAACTTCTTTATGACTCGCTTCAAATTCCTTATTGGCGGCTCAGCGTTTCCACTGCGCACTTTAGACCAAGTCCGGATATGTCACGAGTTTAATATATTCGATGCAAGAACTGAATTGGAAGATGGTGTTGAACTAACACAAGAATAACAAGATCGGAGCACTGGTATAACAACGGTATATTAAATAAGAACTGGTAAGTACACTGGTATACAATATGTAAGTAGTATTATAATAGAAGTAGTAATTGGATTAATGAATAATGGATATTGTAATATGTTATAGGAATAACGTATGAGAATTAGGACTTGAGTTGAGTTGAGTTAGAGTTGGAATTGGAATTGGAATTAGGAGTGAAGGATCGACACACTTCACTTTCGCGGAGCTAGACTGAACACGTCTGCTCTTGTCGTCGGAAGAAGCCGGACTGGCGGCTGAGGCCAGGTAGGCACGTCTGTGCGAGTCGCTGGCTGAAGGCGGACTGCTCGAGTCGCGAGATGGAGGCGGACTGATGCAAGCGTCCGCTCTGCCTTGCCTCCTTCGTTCGGAGTGGGGATAGCTGACGCTGCAGTCTCTTTGTTCTTCAGTCGTCGGAGTGGGAGAACCGCTGACGCAGCAGCGTCTTCGCTCCCGGGGACTGCACGTGCATTTCTGCTGACGCTGCAGTCTCGTGGCTGTCCTATTGCCCTCTACGAGCGTGGGACTGCTGATGCAGCAGTCTTTGGACTTCTCGACGTTTCTAGAAGCTTCTAGATGCTTCCAGAGTGATGCAATACTTTATTGCATTATGTGTCGTGGTGATGGGTTGAAACTGAGGTAAGGTGTTGATCAAGGAGAAGTTATGGTGATGGGTAGAGACGGAGATAAGGATTAGAACAATACAATAATGAGATCTTAATACTATGCTCTTATGTCTAGGGGACGGTGTGTGGATCTTATGTAGATCAGACCTTGTATACATAGTGTGTGTACAAGGCCAACGTCGTACATCGGACGACGTAACACCTCCCAACGCGGAAAAGAAATTTCTTACAAGGAAGAAATTTCTCGCTCAACACTCGACCACACACTCATTCATGCGATGCATCGTCCGGGGGTACTCCGCGCAGGGAGCACAGTTCTCGGCGAGTATTTCCTATATTTGTACGAAACACTGGTCGCACTGAAATGTTGTCGGTGTCGGCACGTGGGGCTGGGGCTGGTTTTGTAATGTCCGACAAGTCGTATTCGCAATGTTCATTTTTCGACTGTCTTTTCTCGGGGTTTAGGGTGGGTGGGGAATCACTTTGTTCACTAATACTTTCACTTGCACTTTTCTGTAACTGACTGTATATTTTAATTGTTAGGTTCGGCTGTTCCGTCCTGGTCGGGATCCGCATTGTGGTCCCTGATGTCTGCAGCTATGTGTACCTTTGATGGCACCGTCCAGTCATCTTCGTCTGAAGTGGCGTCACTATCGCTGGTTTGGAGGTCTTCCGAGTCGGAGTCAGAGTCGAAGTCAGTGTCGGAGTCGGAATTGGATTCAGAGTCGAAACTGAATTCTTCGATAACTGGCCTACGGCTGTGAGGGAAATCTGTCCTGGATCGCATACGTGCTATTTGATAAGCGCATGGAGCACAGTCCCAGACTGGCTTTTCATCACAGATGTTCTCTTTGCATGTACAATCTTAAAATGGTTCCCTACTTTAATTTTTACATTGTTTGAGTCTAGGATGTCACAAATTTCGTGAGGACCCGTATATTGCGCATCGAATTTGCCCTTGCAGGGTTCTTTGAGTAGGAATACCTGTTCTATATCTTCCGGTGGTCGAAGGAGATTTTGCCGATGCTGGGCTTCGAATTTCGCTCGCTTATTCTCATAGGGATATCCGTTATCGCGAGGGTACTCGGATTTACATTTCTTTCTTGCTGACGCGTATTTCGCTGTAGCGCAGAGATTAATTTTATCGTATTCGTTTCGCTTCGCATGGCAACGTGCAGATGGAAGTTGAAAGGAATCGAGTTTCTGTGGATCATCAGAGATATGATTTTGAAGTAAGTTATGAAGTTCTTTTACTTTGGAGACTTTGATATCCTTCTCTGGTTTAGAACTGTCACTGGGTTTATTGTGCAATATAGAACAGACCTGCTTACATATGGGTCTTGAAGATCTTTGATTGTCGTAGGAATGGAGTTGGTCTTGGAATTGATCGGGCTGGTTACCGGAGTTAGAATAAGGATCGGGCTGGTTACCGGAGTTAGTATGAGAATCGGGCTGGTTACCGGAGTTAGTATTGTCGGGATGGTTACCGAATGCGTCGGGATGATACCCAGAATTAGAAAGGTCGGGATGGTTACCGAATACGTCGGGATGGTTCCCGGAATTGGAAAGGTCGGGATGGTTACCGAATACGTCGGGATGGTTCCCGGAATTAGAAAGGTCGGGATGGTTACCGAATGCGTCGGGATGATACCCGGAATTAGAAAGGTCGGGATGGTTACCGAATGCGTCGGGATGGTTACCGGAATTAGAAAGGTCGGGATGGTTACCGAATACGTCGGGATGATACCCGGAATTAGTAAGGTCGGAAGAGTACGACTCGATTTCTTCCATCTCCAATGGGGGCAATCGAAATGAAACTCTTTCCGACGAGGTGTTAAAACACCGGAGGCTCGCTTTGCCTTTACGATTGGTGACGACGCAGTCACCCAGGAATACATCCGGCGCTACATTAACACGGCGGATATATCCCTGTTTGGGTCCTTCGACGTCGACCGCTATGCACGCAACGGTACGAGGTTCGAGGACGAATTCTTCGGATTTCGGAGGAGTCTTTGTTCGGACTCGATCCTCACGCTCCACGATCCGACTTCTCGCAGTGTACTCCGATATCTCTCGAGTCTCCTTCGATTCCGGCCGGCTTTTCACGGCGTTTTTCTCTAGGGAGCACTCGATCGAATCCCGAGGAGGCATTGAAATAACCTCCGTCACCGGGGCTCTGCAAGGTCTGACCGCGGGTGCACGAGGATTTGAGGAAGACACTCGAACGTTCCTTGCCGAATGTTCCTCACGCTTGGCGGCTGGAGTTTTAACGAGATCGTTGGTCATAGACGAAGGCATTGAAATAACCTCTGCTGCCAATTTATCGCGAGGCTCAGCCGTGGGCGCGCAAGGGTTCGAGAAGGGAACCCGAATGTTTCCTATCGTTATGTATTCATTCGCAAAGGAGATCTCGGCTCCTGTTCTGAAGAAGGGAGAACCGAGGATTCCGTCGATGTTAATTGGGAAGTTTTCTTCCAAGACATGAAATTCAATAGGGTTTTGACCCTGTAAGTGTATTTTGATTTGACCGAGAGTTGGAATGGATCCCTCGGTTATTCCTTGGACTTCTATAGTGTTCGTATGATCTATAGGTAGATTTGGTTCTAGACTTGACGCACGAATTAAATTGATCTCCGAACCCGTGTCTAACAAAAATTCACACTTCTTTTGTAATTGAGGGGCGGAGATTTTTACGCGCGGGATTGGTGAGTCTGCAGCAAGATTTACTGCTGAGACGAATCGTCGGACTGGTCGTTCGTCCGGATAGCTGTTTGGGTGCGGGCTGTAGTTTGGGTTGAAGATGCGGCCTCCCGCCTGGGGTTGGCTTCGGTCGGGAGGCCGGACTCGTTTCCCGACCTCCTATTATTATTAAAAGCGCGCTTACGGCACTCGTGAATATCGTGCCCGGGGACTTTGCAGTAGTTGCAAAATTTGTTAGGGCTTGAGGGGCGATCTGTGCGACCATCACGGTATGTGTTTAGGTCGCGAGGATTATTTTCCCATCGCCGTTGCGGCGTCGGGGAGCGATAAGAGTCCCGGTTTGAGTTTCTTGAGGACTGCTGAGACGAGTCCGGTCTGTTATCGCGGCGTTCTTGAGTTCGTTCTGGAATGTCACGAGGGGACTCGTACGTGGAACGCGGGCGATACGGCCGGTTATCAGAGAAGCTGACTCGTTTTTCTTCGCGGATCAGTTCTCGTCGACGAGTCTGGTCTGACTCATACTGCCTGTAAGCAGAGATGGCTGCTTCGAAAACAGTGGCAGGATTTCGCGAAGGGCAATGAAGCACTTCGGCACGCAGCTGGGGAAGGAGACCTCGTAGAAAACAATCTACTACGAAGCGATCTAGTTCTTCATAATCAAGGCCAATATCTGTGGCATCTTGAATCGCGGTTCGAAGGTCTTTGACGCGATTGATGAAGTCTAGGATGTGCTCGTTTGGAGCTTGGAGTACACTCGCGAGATCGCCACGGTACTGGTCAACGAATTTGTATGGGCCCAGTACTGTACGTAACTTTTCGCATAGTGCAGAAATTGTGACTATGTGCTCGCCTTCTATAGCGGCATAAGCACGATCGTGGAGTTTATTGCAGAGCAATTTCGTGAGGGCACGCTCTGCATTGGCCGGTACGGTGTCACGCGCGCGTTTGCATGCGCGTATGAATTGTAGGACGGAAGACGAAGTTCCGTCGAATCTAGGGACAAGCTCGGCAGCTTGTTTTAGAGCGAAATTACCAGTAGGTTCATACTGTGGGATTTCGCGTGGCTCTGGCGGTGAAGGTTCCCGCATATTAGAGACGTTACTAGGGCCTGGTGTAGGCGTTTGTTGACGTAGGGTTTGACTCGTGATTTGGATGTTGCGAAGCTCTTTTCGTATTTCGTCGAGCATATTCTTTTGGTTTTGTGCGTCTTCTTCATATTTGAGACGCAATTTCGCAATAAAATCAGTTTCTTCTTTGAGATATTGCTCTCTACGGGCGAGGTCTTGTGCGTATAGGAGTAGCTCTTCCTCGGTCATTGGGGGAAGGTCTGCGTTAGGATCTGCTTGGAGATCCCTTTGAGATCGCGTGATTGGGCGAGACATTTTGGAGGATATAAATGAGATTTAAAATGTGAATTTCGTACTGACACGCGTCGGGGCTTATTAATGCAAATATCGGCGACCACTTCGATGTCCTACCGACTGCGCCAAATTTGTCACGTCCGTCACTGTGTTTTTGTTACGGGTACCAGGAGAGAGAAAAGAGAACAGTGACAGACGGACGGTTGAGATATTATGATTAAAATGAGGAGTGGTCTTTCGTGCCGAGACAGCCGCGGGCTGTCATATGCACTAGGACAACCGATATTGCTATGATGCAGTCAAGAAGAGAACGTCCGACGCGGTTACAAGAAGTGTCCCGACAAGAATCACGCGCGAGATGATGCAACGAGAACGGTGAGTTTACAGGATTCAGCAATTATACAAGACATTATACGACTCACCGCAATGCTGTATTAACGCCTAATAATATTGTTGCAGCAGGAACTGGCGGTACTGACAGTAGGTGTCGTACATCGGGTCTTCTATACAGATGTCCTCGAGGTGGGGAAGATCTGGCAGAGTTGCTGCTGCTCGGTTCGGGACGACGTTAGTGGCCTTGGATGCTGGCCGCAAGACGACACGTTGATGAGTTGGCAGAGGAACGTCACTGATGATTCGGCAACGGACCCTGGGAACGATGATCGTGTCTCGGCTGTCGTCGTCGTCGGCTATGTCGATCACCTCTGGACGATCGACCGGATGCAGAACTGGCGTCGGAGCTCGCGAGAGGTCCGCGTGGTTGACCTCTTTAGGAGGGTTGCAAGGGCAACCGTATACAGAAACGTAATCGGACGCGTCACACGGAATGTGCTCGGTGGTTCCCAGAAGTTCGGTCCACTCGGTAGTGGCAATGATTTGATCGAGCACCGCTTTATTTCTCAACGCGCGTCTCAATTTAGCAAGTTGATACTTGCGTCCCGCTCGACGTGGGCGTCGCATGGGTAAGGAATAGTAATGATGGAATATTAATAATATAATGAAAATGAACTTCCACTTGTTATTAACCTTTTTGGTAGTTAACTCGCTTCACGTCTATAGTGGCGGCTCAGCGTTTCCACTGCGCTCTTTAGACCAATTCTAGACGTGGCACGAGAACTTCTTTATGACTCGCTTCAAATTCCTTATTGGCGGCTCAGCGTTTCCACTGCGCACTTTAGACCAAGTCCGGATATGTCACGAGTTTAATATATTCGATGCAAGAACTGAATTGGAAGATGGTGTTGAACTAACACAAGAATAACAAGATCGGAGCACTGGTATAACAACGGTATATTAAATAAGAACTGGTAAGTACACTGGTATACAATATGTAAGTAGTATTATAATAGAAGTAGTAATTGGATTAATGAATAATGGATATTGTAATATGTTATAGGAATAACGTATGAGAATTAGGACTTGAGTTGAGTTGAGTTAGAGTTGGAATTGGAATTGGAATTAGGAGTGAAGGATCGACACACTTCACTTTCGCGGAGCTAGACTGAACACGTCTGCTCTTGTCGTCGGAAGAAGCCGGACTGGCGGCTGAGGCCAGGTAGGCACGTCTGTGCGAGTCGCTGGCTGAAGGCGGACTGCTCGAGTCGCGAGATGGAGGCGGACTGATGCAAGCGTCCGCTCTGCCTTGCCTCCTTCGTTCGGAGTGGGGATAGCTGACGCTGCAGTCTCTTTGTTCTTCAGTCGTCGGAGTGGGAGAACCGCTGACGCAGCAGCGTCTTCGCTCCCGGGGACTGCACGTGCATTTCTGCTGACGCTGCAGTCTCGTGGCTGTCCTATTGCCCTCTACGAGCGTGGGACTGCTGATGCAGCAGTCTTTGGACTTCTCGACGTTTCTAGAAGCTTCTAGATGCTTCCAGAGTGATGCAATACTTTATTGCATTATGTGTCGTGGTGATGGGTTGAAACTGAGGTAAGGTGTTGATCAAGGAGAAGTTATGGTGATGGGTAGAGACGGAGATAAGGATTAGAACAATACAATAATGAGATCTTAATACTATGCTCTTATGTCTAGGGGACGGTGTGTGGATCTTATGTAGATCAGACCTTGTATACATAGTGTGTGTACAAGGCCAACGTCGTACATCGGACGACGTAACACTGCAATAAACTCCACGATCGTGCTTATGCCGCTATAGAAGGCCAGCACATATTCACAATTTCTGCACTATGCGAGAAATTACGAACAGTACTGGGCCCATACAAATTCGTTGACCAGTACCGTGGCGATCTCGCAAGTGTACTCCAAGCTCCGAATGAGCACATCTTAGACTTCATCAATCGCGTTAAAGACCTTCGAACCGCGATTCAAGATGCCACAGATATTGGCCTTGATTACGAAGAACTAGATCGCTTCGTAGTAGATTGTTTTCTACGAGGTCTCCTTCCCCAGCTGCGTGCCGAAGTGCTTCATTGCCCTTCGCGAAATCCTGCCACTGTTTTCGAAGCAGCCATCTCTGCTTACAGGCAGTATGAGTCAGACCAGACTCGTCGACGAGAACTGATCCGCGAAGAAAAACGAGTCAGCTTCTCTGATAACCGGCCGTATCGCCAGCGTTCCACGTACGAGTCCGCTCGCGACATTCCAGAGCGAACTCAAGAACGCCGCGATAACAGACCGGACTCGTCTCAGCAGTCCTCGAGAAACTCAAACCGGGACTCTTATCGCTCCCCGACGCCGCAACGGCGATGGGAAAATAATCCTCGCGACCAAAACACGTACCGCGATGGTCGCACAGATCGCCCCTCAAGCCCTAACAAGTTTTGCAACTACTGCAAATTCCCCGGGCACGATATTCACGAGTGCCGTAAGCGCGCTTTTAATAATAATAGGAGGTCGGGAAACGAGTCCGGCCTCCCGACCGAAGCCAACCCAAGGCGGGAGGCCGCATCTTCAACCCAAACTACAGCCCGCACCCAAACGACTATCCGGACGAACGACCAGTCCGACGATTCGTCACAGCAGTAAATCTTGCTGCAGACTCACCAATTCCGCGCGTAAAAATCTCCGCCCCTCAATTACAAAAGAAGTGTGAATTTTTGTTGGACACGGGTTCGGAGATCAATTTAATTCGTGCGTCAAGTCTTGAACCAAATCTACCTATAGATCACACGAACATTATAGAAGTCCAAGGAATAACCGAGGGATCCATTCCAACTCTCGGTCAAATTAAAATACACTTACAGGGTCAAAACCCTATCGAATTTCATGTCTTGGAAGAAAACTTCCCAATTAACATCGACGGAATCCTCGGTTCTCCCTTCTTCAGAACAGGAGCCGAGATCTCCTTTGCGAATGAATACATTACGATAGGAAACATTCGGGTTCCCTTCTCGAACCCTTGCGCGCCCACGGCTGAGCCTCGCGATAAATTGGCAGCAGAGGTTATTTCAATGCCTTCGTCTATGACCAACGATCTCGTTAAAACTCCAGCCGCCAAGCGTGAGGAACATTCGGCAAGGAACGTTCGAGTGTCTTCCTCAAATCCTCGTGCACCCGCGGTCAGACCTTGCAGAGCTCCGGTGACGGAGGTTATTTCAATGCCTCCTCGGGATTCGATCGAGTACTCCCTAGAGAAAAACGCCGTGAAAAGCCGGCCGGAATCGAAGGAGACTCGAGAGATATCGGAGTACACTGCGAGAAGTCAAATCGTGGAGCGTGAGGATCGAGTCCGAACAAAGACTCCTCCGAAATCCGAAGAATTCGTCCTCGAACCTCGTACCGTTGCGTGCATGGCGGTCGACGTCGAAGGACCTAAACAGGGATATATCCGCCGTGTTAACGTAGCGCCGGATGTATTCCTGGGTGACTGCGTCGTCACCAATCGTAAAGGCAAAGCGAGCCTCCGGTGTTTTAACACCTCGTCGGAAAGAGTTTCATTTCGATTGCCCCCATTGGAGATGGAAGAAATCGAGTCGTACTCTTCCGATTCTTATACTACTTCCGGGTATCATCCCGACGTATTCGGTAACCATCCCGACCATTCTACTTCCGGGTATCATCCCGACGTATTCGGTAACCATCCCGACCTTTCCAATTCCGGGTATCATCCCGACGTATTCGGTAACCATCCCGACCATTCTACTTCCGGGTATCATCCCGACGTATTCGGTAACCATCCCGACCTTTCCAATTCCGGGTATCATCCCGACGCATTCGGTAACCATCCCGACAATACTAACTCCGGTAACCAGCCCGATTCTTATACTAACTCCGGTAACCAGCCCGATCATTATTCTAACTCCGGTAACCAGCCCGATTCTCATACTAACTCCGGTAACCATCCCGACGCATTCGGTAACCATCCCGACCTTTTCAATTCCGGTAACCATCCCGACGTATTCGGTAACCATCCCGACAATTTTAATCCAGAGTCCAAAGAAGACTCCCGCGAATTCAAACCTATGAAGGTTTATTCTACAAGCTCCGGTATCAAGTCCGATTGTTTCTATTCCGAGTCTAAGTTGAAAGGAAATGTCCCCGCCTTTGATTCTCTAAAGACGACAGAACGTCTACATAAAATAAAGCATAAAACTCTACCTCGTATAGACCGAGCATACGAGTCGATCATAAAAGATCATCCCGCGATAATTTCTAAATCAGAGTCAAAGAGAGTCTATATTTCATTTCAAAAACCTACCTCTGATTTTTCGCCGGAACATGATCTCTTCCAGTCTCAACGGTCAAGTATCCGTGCACCGCAAAGCGATTTCCATCCATCTAGGAATTATACGTCTGTAAAATACGCGTCAGCAAAAAGGAGAAACAAATTTCGTATTATACTATACCTTTGCAATAACCCGCGAACAATGATTGTAGCGTCTCCTGCGATTTGCGATAAGAAACCCTCCCAGGAGATTTCATTACAGTCCTCCGCTGACGCGAAATTAGAATCCGCGATAATCACGCGTCCGGTCAACACCGATAAGCGAGCGAAATCCGAAACCCAGCGTCGACAGAATCTCCTTCCACCGCCGGAAGATACAGAACAAACGACAGCAGCACTTCGAAGAAGTTCCTACAGCCTGAATCCCAGCCTGTTCCCAGCCGCCTACCACATCGTGTCCAGTATCCACAAACACGATCAACATGTGCGGACACTTACAACCGGCGAGACCATCGGCGAACAAAGCCGGAGACTTCATCTACAGATACCAGGGAATATTCTGCTACAATGGCAGACACAGAATCTCCCTAAATGGCAGAGAACTATGCCTTGCCTGCAGCCTCACTGCGGTAGTCAGGAGGGTCATCGTATACACGCACGTTCTTACAAGGAAAAGGAAGAACGCATGCGACGCGTGTACAAAACCCATATTGAGGGAAACCCCAATATTGGAATGCATCCACTGCAGCTTCCTCCTCGCACTGGATCGGGCAGCAACAGACACTGCCAGAATAAGAAGAGAAAGAGGCGAAATTCTCACGGACGACGAAGAAGAGGACGAAAACTCAAGCACCTCTTCCTCGGACGAAGACACCAATACTCAAGCAAATTAGAGATGCAGAGTGTTTGTGCCAAAGCCGTAATCTCGTCACCTGAGACAAAAGTGACAGTGACACCAGTGATTCCCCACCCACCCAAAACCCAACTATGCAAAATGAACAAAGCGAAATAAGTTGCATAAAACCAGCCCCAGCCCCACGTGCCGACACCGACAACATTTCGGTGCGACCAGTGTTTCGTACAAATATAGGAAATACTCACCGAGAACTGTGCTCCCTGCGCGGAGTACCTCCGGACGATGCGTCGCATGAATGAGTGTGTGATCGAGTGTTGAGCGAGAAATTTCTTCCTTGTAAGAAATTTCTTTTCCGCGTTGGGAGGTGTTACGTCGTCCGATGTACGACGTTGGCCTTGTACACACACTATGTATACAAGGTCTGATCTACATAAGATCCACACACCGTCCCCTAGACATAAGAGCATAATATTAAGATCTCATATATTCTATTGTTCTAATCCTTATCTCCGCCTCTACCCATCACCATAACTTCACCTTGATCAACACCTTACCTCAGTTTCAACCCATCACCACGACACATAATGCAATAAAGTATTGCATCACTCTGGAAGCATCTAGAAGCTTCTAGAAACGTCGAGAAGTCCAAAGACTGCTGCATCAGCAGTCCCACGCTCGTAGAGGGCAATAGGACAGCCACGAGACTGCAGCGTCAGCAGAAATGCACGTGCAGTCCCCGGGAGCGAAGACGCTGCTGCGTCAGCGGTTCTCCCACTCCGACGACTGAAGAACAAAGAGACTGCAGCGTCAGCTATCCCCACTCCGACCGAAGGAGGCAAGGCAGAGCAGGCGCTTGCATCAGTCCGCCTCCATCTCGCGACTCGAGCAGTCCGCCTTCAGCCAGCGACTCGCACAGACGTGCCTACCTGGCCTCAGCCGCCAGTCCGGCTTCTTCCGACTTCAAGAGCAGACGTGTTCAGTCTAGCTCCGCGAAAGTGAAGTGTGTCGATTCTTCACTCCTAATTCCAATTCCAATTCCAACTCTAACTCAACTCAACTCAAGTCCTAATTCTCATACGTTATTCCTATAACATATTACAATATCCATTATTCATTAATCCAATTACTACTCCTATTATAATACTACTTACATATTGTATACCAGTGTACTTACCAGTTCTTATTTAATATATCGTTGTTATACCAGTGCTCCGATCTTGTTATTCTTGTGTTAGTTCAACACCATCTTCCAATTCAGTTCTTGCATCGAATATATTAAACTCGTGACATATCCGGACTTGGTCTAAAGTGCGCAGTGGAAACGCTGAGCCGCCAATAAGGAATTTGAAGCGAGTCATAAAGAAGTTCTCGTGCCACGTCTAGAATTGGTCTAAAGAGCGCAGTGGAAACGCTGAGCCGCCACTATAGACGTGAAGCGAGTTAACTACCAAAAAGGTTAATAACAAGTGGAAGTTCATTTTCATTATATTATTAATATTCCATCATTACTATTCCTTACCCATGCGACGCCCACGTCGAGCGGGACGCAAGTATCAACTTGCTAAATTGAGACGCGCGTTGAGAAATAAAGCGGTGCTCGATCAAATCATTGCCACTACCGAGTGGACCGAACTTCTGGGAACCACCGAGCACATTCCGTGTGACGCGTCCGATTACGTTTCTGTATACGGTTGCCCTTGCAACCCTCCTAAAGAGGTCAACCACGCGGACCTCTCGCGAGCTCCGACGCCAGTTCTGCATCCGGTCGATTGTCCAGAGGTGATCGACATAGCCGACGACGACGACAGCCGAGACACGATCATCATTCCCAGGGTCCGTTGCCGAATCATCAGTGACGTCCCTCTGCCAACTCATCAACGTGTCGTCTTGCGGCCAGCATCCAAGGCCACTAATGTCGTCCCGAACCGAGCAGCAGCAACTCTGCCAGATCTTCCCCACCTCGAGGACATCTGTATAGAAGACCCGATGTACCACACCTACTGTCAGTACCGCCAGTTCCTGCTGCAACAATATTATTAGGCGTTAATACAGCATTGCGGTGAGTCGTATAATGTCTTGTATAATTGCTGAATCCTGTAAACTCACCGTTTCCGTTGCATCATCTCGCGCGTGATTCTTGTCGGGACACTTCTTGTAACCGTGTCGGACGTTCTCTTCATGACTGCATCCATAGCAATATCGGTTGTCCTAGTGCATATGACAGCCCGCGGCTGTCTCGGCACGAAAGACCACTCCTCATTTTAATCTTCATATCTCAACCGTCCGTCTGTCACTGTTCTCTTTTCTCTCTCCTGGTACCTGTAACAAAAACACAGTGACGGACGTGACAGGCGCGCAAGGGTTCGAGAAGGGAACCCGAATGTTTCCTATCGTTATGTATTCA